>NC_041394.2:195230162-195520162 GCF_900747795.2 Erpetoichthys calabaricus
TGGATCGTCATTTTTCTCCTTCATTACACATCATCTGTTGCCACTGCATTTGGACAGTGTGTTGGACTTTATCATTAGCTTTTATCGTTAGGTGTTTATCATGCTTGTTGTTGTTGCCATATCACATTAATTTGGGGATCACCGATTGCGTGCCGGGGAGGGATTGTGTTTTTGTTTATTGTTTAGTTATATTTTTACCTTCTGTTTTTTGCCTAATATATTCAGTTTCATTAGTGGTTAAGCCATTTGTTTCAGTGTCTCTGTGAGTGATTGTGTGCGAGTCTGGCCAAGGCTGGATGTGTTCCTGGGGTCCCCACTGAAAAAAATAAATAAATCAGCATCCCTTCAATGGTGTGAATCTTAGTGGCACAAAAACCGTTATTGTGAAAGATGAAATCTACATTTTGTGATTTAGCCAAAACTAAAATTTTGTCAGTAGTTTATTAGTATTTGGAGCTTTTGCTCCCAACAGAACCAACTTTTAATTTTTAAATAAACAACAACAATTTATTTCTTGTATAGCCCAAAATTACACAATGATTGAATGCCTCAATGGGATTTAACGGGCTCTTTTTTTTTGGACAGCCTAAAGAATACCTAATTTTGACCTCAGTAAAGCAGTTACTAAATTGTATAATAGATAAGTCATTATATTTTTTAAAGAGCTAATTGTCTGATTATGAATGAAAATTAAATAATTATATTTATGAATACCCATTTCTTATGGCAGCCCATATATAGTGAGAAAGAAAAAATAAACAATTCCAGTATTGAACCATGAGGAATGCCATATAAACTTATAGATCAGAGTAAGAAGGCATATTCATAATTCTGTACATATTAGAAAAAATTCTGCTGAGAATATGCCATTACTTTCAACAAGCTAACCAATTCTATTCACCTAATTTCTCCAAAATGACATCAAATCGAGTTTTGAAAGTTCCTAAAGTATCACTGTCTACTACACAACTTGGTGACTTATTCCAATGATAATATATTCCATTGAAAAGTACTGTATGATGTGAACTACCTGCTAACAGTGCTTGACAGCAAAACTAAATTCTCTAGCCTATTTAATAAAATGCTTTGACTATTTTTATTAGTACATAAGTCCAAAAGGAAGCAGCATTTCTTGTAACAGAGGGTATAAGAATATGATGTGTAGCATGAGTTAAGGCTGCTTCTTTGCTGTGTAAGAGGCAAAAACCAAAGCAAAATTACTTTTATTTATAGGGTGGCACGGTGGTGCAATGGTAGCAATGCTGACTTGCAGTAGGGGACCAGGGTTTGCATCCCGGGTCCTCCCTGTGTGGAGCTTTGCATGTTCTCCCTGTGTCTGTGTGGGTTTCCTCCAGGTGTTCCCATTTCCTCCACTGTCCAAAGGCATGCAGGTTAAGTGATTTGGTGATGCATAATTGAACCTAGTACAGTGCATCCGGAAAGTATTCACAGCGCATCACTTTTTCCACATTTTGTTATGTTACAGTCTTATTCCAAAATGGATTAAATTCATTTTTTTCCTCAGAATTCTGCACACAACACCCCATAATGACAACGTGAAAAAAGTTTACTTGAGGTTTTTGCAAATTTATTAAAAATAAAAAAAACTGAGAAATCACATGTACATAAGTCACAGCCTTTGCTCAATACTTTGTCGATGCACCTTTGGCAGCAATTACAGCCTCAAGTCTTTTTGAATATGATGCCATAAGCTTGGCACACCTATCCTTGGCCAGTTTGGCCCATTCCTCTTTGCAGCACCTCTCAATCTCCATCAGGTTGGATGGGAAGCGTCGGTGCACAGCCATTTTAAGATCTCTCCAGAGATGTTCAATCAAATTCAAGTCTGGGCTCTGGCTGGGCCACTCAGGGACATTCACAGAGTTGTCCTGAAGCCACTCCTTTGATATCCTGGCTGTGTGCTTAGGGTCATTGTCCTGCTGAAAGATGAACCGTCGCCCCAGTCTGAGGTCAAGAGAGCTCTGGAGCAGGTTTTCATCCAGGATGTCTCTATACATTGCTGCAGTTATCTTTCCCTTTATCCTGACTAGTCTCCCAGTTCCTGCCACTGAAAAACATCTGCCACCATGCTGCCACCACCATGCTTCACTGTAGGAATGGTGCCAGGTTTCCTCCAAACGTGACGCCTGGCATTCACACCAAAGAGTTCAATCTTTGTCTCATCAGACCAGAGAATTTTCTTTCTCATGGTCTGAGAGTACTTCAGGTGCCTTTTGGCAAATTCCAGGCGGGCTGCCATGTGCCTTTTACTAAGGAGTGGCTTCCGTCTGGCCACTCTACCATACAGGCCTGATTGGTGGATTGCTACAGAGATGGTTGTCCTTCTGGAAGGTTCTCCTCTCTCCACAGAGGGCCTCTGGAGCTCTGACAGAGTGACCATCGGGTTCTTGGTCACCTCCCTGACTAAGGCCCTTCTCCCCTGATCGCTCAGTTTAGATCGCTGGCCAGCTCTAGGAAGAGTCCTGGTGGTTTCGAACTTCTTCCATTTACGAATGATGGAGGCCACTGTGCTCATTGGGACCTTCAAAGCAGCAGAAATTTTTCTGTAACCTTCCCCAGATTTGTGCCTCGAGACAATCCTGTCTCGGAGGTCTACAGACAATTCCTTTGACTTCATGCTTGGTTTGTGCTCTGACATGAACTGTCAACTGTGGGACCTTATATAGACAGGTGTGTGCCTTTCCACATCATGTCCAGTCAACTGAATTTACCACAGGTGGACTCCAATTAAGCTGCAGAAACATCTCAAGGATGATCAGGGGAAACAGGATGCACCTGAGCTCAATTTTGAGCTTCATGGCAAAGGCTGTGAATACTTATGTACATGTGCTTTCTCAATTTTTTTTATTTTTAATAAATTTGCAAAAATCTCGAGTAAACTTTTTTCACGTTGTCATTATGGGGTGTTGTGTGTAGAATTCTGAGGAAAAAAATGAATTTAATCCATTTAGGAATATGGCTGTAACATAAACAAAATTGTGGAAAAAGTGATGCGCTGTGAATACTTTCCGCATGCACTGTATGTGTTTGGTCTTTTATTTATATATGGTATGACGACTAGTGGGTGCTTAATACAGCTAGACACAAAGCCAATGATTTGACAGCCAAATACCCTGTGGTTATTATTCCATTATTGGTTAAGTTCTGAATCCGTACCAATGAATATATAATAAATTAGCTATGGAGAATGTTCTCAGTTAGGATATGTATAAAAAGAAACAGACTAATAGTTATCTTCTTTAGAATTTGCATTTAAGCATATTTTCTTGCAAGTTGTCTTACATCACTGGCCACTTAGCAATTAATAAAACTGCATGTTTATAAATTTACACTTAGAATAACTTAAAAGTGATTTTAAAACTTTTGATTTTCTAGTTTCCAGAGAGTACAAAGTATTAATTAGGAAGTTCTGGAAGGAGCCCCCCACCCCCTGTTTTTTACACCTTACCTTGAATATATTTTTTTTATTCCAGACTTGCTGAAACACTTTCATTTAAAAAAACCTTGCTTAAATAGATACATGAAGCTCCTTTTTCTCTTTCTCTATCTCTCTCTGCCTCATTTTAACGCAATTTAAAGACAGGGGCTTCACTCTTGTTAAGTAATTAAACAAAACATATGTGCAAATTAAGGCCAACCCATACCAGTAAGCAAAGTGATGCACCTCTTTTAATTGTAGTTCCCTAGATCAGCAGAACATTCTCCGATAGTATAATAATAATGTCAATCACTGGATTAATTACAAAACTGTAGTATCCGGTAAAAATTTGCCTTTGTGCATTTTATAGGCATACAGGTAAATAACACACCAAGAACCATTGAAAGCAACTCCTTTATGTCCGCTATGTTGGAATATGGCTTCATTCCATGATGGATGACCAATCAGGGAAAGACATATTGTAATTTGCAGGATACAATCAGGGAAGTAATTAACACAAACAAATCAGAGCACAGTGAGAGTGTGCATTTTCCAAACTCGTTTTTACTCATCCACACTGCAATGCTGAGTTGGCGTTTTCAGAAGCATACGAGGTGGGACCATTTGCCGCTAGGTGTGTGTACTAGACTGCCCTCTGCATCATTTGGCCAAGTGATGTCCTTGAAGTACTCAAGCAATTGCGTGATGCAGTGCAGAGAAAACAACCCAAATTGTGGTGATCAGGAATCACGACAACCCTCCCGCCCACATAGCATTGAGTGTGTGTCAGTTTCTCATGAAAAACATGATGACAACGGTTTCTCACCCTACTACCTGGACCTTGCACTTTGCGATTTTTTTCTTATTTCCAAGAATGAAGAGGGACCTTAAAGGATCAGGATGTAGAGGAGGTCAAGAAGCAAATGGCGGAGGCACTGAAGGCTATCACTTTGCAAGAGTTTCAGAACAGTTTTGAACGATGGAAAAAGCGGTGGGACAACTGTATAGCGTCTCAGGGAGAGTATTTTGATGGTGATTAAATTTTGGAAATGTTCTGAGAAATATACACTTTTTTTTTTTTAAACTATTTATTTTTGGGCCCTTCCTTGTACAGGTCTGGAGAGTGTTTTTCAAAAATCTCCATTTTTAGGGGTTAAAAATGCCAGGGTTGTGTGGACAAAAGGCAAAAATGGAGACAAATGTCAGTGTTTTTAAACAAAATTGTAGTACTGTGGACATTGCCTTAATGTCCTGTCCATTTTACTTTTGATCCCCTCTTTAGAAAGAAACAGAACAGGTTTTAGAGCCTCATGAGTTCTCAGCCCTGTTTCCAATGTTTGACCCGATGTTACCAGCTTGTTTTGCACTAATAGGTACAGCAAAATGTGATCATGGCCTGAAGAAAATGAAGTTGGTATTGAGAAATCTCATCACCTACAGGTACTGACATGCCTAAACCTTACAGAAAATTGCTACGTACTATATATACAATACATAAGGCACATCATGTCAAATGTGTTTCAAAGCCCACCTATTCATTTACCTGTTGTGTATTGTAATAGTGAGAGCACTTAGTGTGTTTTTTGTCATTATCTAGGTAGAGTTGCATATTTAAATCAATATAGTGTAGGAGCTGATCTTTTATTAAAAACACTATACAATTATTTTTATTGAGGATGTATAAAAAAAATGGAGTTAATATTGTCAACACCAATTTAATTATTTAAAAACTTGGCTTTTGTCTATCTGTGTGTATATATATACTCGTATTCATGTAGTAATTTTAAAAGGGATAGGATGTCACATGAAAATAGCTGAAAAGTGTTGGTGGTTACCTTGTACTGCAGAAGTCAGCCAAACATTTAACATAACTGTGAGTCACAGCATTTTCTTTATACTTAAAGAAAAACTGACGTGATGATTTCAGCAAATAATGCGGCATGTGTCTGATCCACAGGGAAATGGGATTACATCAGCGCAATGAGGTCATGAGATAGTTCATCCTAGTCAAAGACTAATCCAGGATGACTCTTTATGTTCTTTTTATTACTGACTTTTGTAAAAGTCAAAAAGATACTTCCCTTTGTTCTTCTTTTTATTTTTTTTTTTATCTTCAAAGGTTTTCTTTGAAAAAGAAGTAAAATAAATTCAGTCCAGACTTTCTATGTAAATGAAAAACTTCAAGGTTAGTCTCTTAAAGAACGACATTTGAAATAAAACCATGTGGCCTAGGTTCATAGAGAACCAATCAATACATGTTTAATTGAAATAAAAATAAATAATGAGCTTTCAATGTTCAAAGCTGATTTGACTAAGTGTAGGTGGGTCTTCAATTTAACATGGCTATTTGCAGGATTTAGAAGCAACAAGCCCTTCCTATACACACGGCAGCTGTGAATTGCATGACTGATAACAGCTTTCGGTTTTCATTTGCCTAATGTAAATTTATCATGGACATATGTAATGCATAATGGATAAAAAAAGTAAAAAAAAATTGTAAATGGATATAGGCTTGCATTTGCAATCTTATTATTACTGGCATATTCTGTCACTATTAAATCTGAATGAAGATTGAATTTTTTTTATATTGCCGCCATTTCTTCCTACTAAAAATAATCACACTGACAACACTGTATTTGTGATGAAAACATCAATTTCATCTCTTTATAATGTGCATCGAAGCATCAATGAAGCACAAAGGCTCCAAATGTGTGATTTGAGGAATGAAGGATATCTGGGTAAGTGTACAGTATACTCCTTAGAAAATTGAGCTTTATGGGGCTTATTAGAAGTGCTCGTTGCATTAAAATAAACCTTGGAATATGTATAATGACTGGAATTATATCCTTACATCCTTAATCAATATAGAATTATAACATTAACTTGTTAATATAGAATTATAAGACTTACAGTACATCATTATAGTGTGGCACATTTTGTGCTGTTACTACACAGGTCCTGGGTTTAAATCCCATGTCTATTTGATGCTTCTATAGAGTTTGCATGTCATCCCTGAGTCTTCATGAGTTTTCCTCTGGGTACTCTGCTTTAACTCCCACATTCTCAAATTTTATTTTAGATTCAAAATCGTATCTAAGTGTGGGTGTGCAAGTAAGTTAGTCCCGCATCCAGGGTTTAGTTCCTGCCTTGTGCTCAGTGCTCCTGGAATAGCCTCTGAACCCTCCCACATACCCTGAATTGTATAGGGTGGTCCATATCTAACTATGCAATTATTGTATTGCATTGCATTAAACGTTATATAGTTAGATCTGGACCACCCTGTATTTAGTGGGTTTGAGAATGTTATGTTTTACATCCAAGGGCTGGAGCTTATTAAGGTAGAATAAGGAGCAAAGTGGGAAAAAAGCTATTGAGAAAGATGCAATAGTATTTTGTAGTCCATGAGCCAGGACCAGGGAAACCATGATCTGTGTTCAAAAACACAAGTATACATTGAACATAGTTTGTCATTTTCCCTGTTTTCGGGTCTTTGGTGTAACATTGCTGTCAAACAGGACACTGCTGCCTCTATTTACTTGGTTAGTGCCGAGTACATACTGTATGTTACACATTTTATGCAGCTATGCAAATTTTATATAAATTTTAAAATGACATTTTATTCATGTCACCCACCAGTAGTTGCTAGTATTTAGGCTGACAAGTATATTAAAACAATCAGTGAACACTGTCTGATGGACATCTTCAGTTTTCACTATTTGGTATAAATGTGCCATTTCCAAAAATTAAACACAGAAAGGAAGCAACATAATTAGGTTTAATTAATAAGTAGAATGTGCATCCACACATACATGCAAGTAAAAAAAAAATGCTTAAAAACTACACCGAAAAAAATCACTGTTAATTTTACAGTGTAAAACTGTTAAATTGTGAAGGTAAACAACAGTAAAATGTAAAACGGTAAAGTGCTGTTTCAGTAACATCGAAGTTACCATATTTGAATAAGGAAACGCCCCCTTTCACCATATTGGTCCTGGTGAACCACATACCTTTGAACAGTAGGGAAAAAAACTTCAACAGAGTTGGCGGACTTATTTTTCCTTGCATTCTGTAGGTTATTGAGGTTATGGAAGCTGATGGCACACCTGTAGGACACCATACACCACACAATCAAACTTTACTTCACCACCAGACAATGTGCCATAACTTCCTTAAGCACTGAATTCTTTTCAATGTATATCTTCTTCTATAATACGCTACCGTGGCTGTCCGTTTGTCTGTCCAGGATTTTAAATCACCTGTAGCTTGCAAACCGTTTGACCTATTGACCTGAAATTTGGTAATATGGGAAATAAAATTTATGTATTAACATAAATGGACATAAAAGTAATTAACAGCTTCTATAAGCATTAAAATTAGCATAAATTAGACATGTCAAGCAAATAAGATATGTCAAGCAAATAGTTAAATAAAGACATTAGTCATATTGCATTTTTTAGTTAAGCAAAATCACCAATATTGGGTAACTTGGAAAGATAGAGCAGGAAGAGAACAATGTACAGAAACTACCCGAGGACAAAAGAAGGGGGAATAAGGAGAACACCTGTTGTTTGAAGGCCAGGAAGCAAGGAATGATACAATGACAAAATACAGAAAATGTTGATGGCCATGGAAGGCACATGAGAAGCCAGCTGGAGTAGTGAGTCAGAGTAGACTACAAAGGCATTGTTTCAAACGAGGTCAAGATGATAAGAAATGATTATATAAACTTTGATTTTTTTGCTTGTTCGGGGCTCAGCTCGATTTGGCCTAATTGGGTTGAGTCTGTGTTATTATTTTATTGCAATAAAGCTAAAATACTCTGTTTGCCTATCTTCTGAGTCCTAGAGCCTTCATTTCAGGTGAAGACCTTTTGGTGTGTCCTTTGCTCCGACGATTTGGCTTTGACAGTGCACATATACTGCTTGACGTCTACTGTCCGCTTTCGGGGTGATGATTGACCTCCAAGGTTATTCCTTTTTATTTTTATTTTATTTTATTGTAGAATCAACTCTTGGCAGTTTGCCAGCAGGGTGGCCGTGTGGCGCATGCGTACAGGTGCTATTCTCATTCCCTACCACCATCGCTGTCACTTCATCTACCTCTTCATATCTTAAATCATTCTTGAGGCAGATTGAAGACTTAAGTGCCAGCTTAAGTGAAAAATTAAGAAAAACGTACTAAGTAATTGCAACACAAACACTGACTTAATCAGTTTTAATGCAAAAAGATGCCAACGAAAGAAGAGAAGAAGCCGGCCGCTAGGGTGTAGAAAAGAAGAGCTGCTCAGGAAGCAGCAAGCACATCAACCTCTGAGCAAATGAATGCTAAACGTACAGAGTAAGAGCATGAAAACCATGAATGCTCAAGTCAAGTGTATTCACTGCACGTTATCGTGCAGTCCTCCATTACTGGTAATTAAATAATACGTTTGCTATTGGTTGTTGTTACTTTACTGATGCAAACTGTGTACTGGTGTTTGATCCTGACAATATTTTCTAATGGTTTATTGATTGGCATATTTATTACAGTGCATGGATTTCAGGTTATGGTTAAATGTTCACTTCTATTGGAATGTGTTGTAAAGAAGAAACAGTTATTTACTACAAAGTTATACCGTAGACCTAAAAATATTATCACCTTCTTTTTTATGGTAAAATTCTGGCAACCACAGCTGCTAGTACTTTACCGTAAATTCACCATTATTTTTTTTACAGTGTATATTTCCAAATAGCTTACAGAGAGAATACAGCATGCAGAGCATACAGAGAAAAGTAACGTGTGACTTAGGGGTATTACAGAAAGTGGAATACCTGGAAAACACCATATTAGAGAAAGAGACAACATAGGCATTGATTCAAATATGACACTGAGCAGAGGTGTAACTTCAGTCACATTCCCATAAGTGTTTCAGAGACAGTGGCAGCTCTTAGAATTTACAAAGATTTCCTTTCATTTTTACAGCAGCAAACTACATCTCTTTTTAATTCTGGAATAAAGTAAAAGCCATGTTTTTTTTTCTGAAAAGCATTACTAGAAAATCAAATATTTGCTGTCGCGCCTAGTCAACTTATACTAGGACCATTCCCATTCATGCATGACAGTCAATTATAGCACACCAATTAATTTTGCAAATTTTGGCATCCATGACGACTTGGTTGGAAACGAGAAACATACTTTAAACTACGTATGATTTAAACTTGAAATTCACATATTTTAGAACAAAGGAGCTCATCTTTAACCACATACCAAATCAGAACCACAGAATATTCCTTGCAGGTTAAGGCTCAAATTTTTTTCCTTACCCTACAATATATATGGTGTACTGTATATAGCAACAACAAATCAAAAGGGAAAAGGTAGGATGCAGCCATCTAGCATAAATGATTAAAAAGCATAAATGCCAGATGAAACACTTAGACTACTACAGCCTCTTAGCTTCACGGCTTGTATGAATACACTTTACAAGAATGTGATAAAAAGTACCTGAAAATTCAACATTTGTTTTTTTTCACCACTCTCCAAAGGAGATTGACACATATTTCTTAGTATGCAAATCTACTTGAATTTCACAGAAAATACTGAATACAGCACATTTACTGATTTACTAGCTGTGCTACACCTCTAAGATGTGTTGAAATCAAAGTAATCAACATAGATCTTGATATCAACATTTACAGTGAAAAATGCAATGCATATGTCTCTGTTATATTCAGTTTGGTATGGGATTCATAAAATGAATGTTATTGTTGGTGATGCACTGTCTATTGGAATCACAGAGACATAGCTTTTGGATGGACAGACAGACAGACACACTGATACTTATCCTTTTATTACAGTGGATAGAGATGTTTCCTCTTTGAAGAACAATGAAAAATAAATTATATATATAGTGTCCAAAAAATAGTATGCACATATTTTCCTTCAAGAACATCTGTTTGGCAAGTGGCTCGTGAGATAGATATTATAAAATCAAGAGGCCATTGCATTTTGAACTGCACCCATTGGAAAAGTTTTATTCCACGCTCTCCTGACTGGAGAATATATACTGTATAAATATATACAATCTATCAATTAAGAATTTGATATTAAAGGCTTTATTATCATTTTTAAAAGAAAAAGTATTAATTGTGTTTCTACAAATTCTCAGCATGGTTGGCTTATTATTAAAAGTAATTCATACTTAAATTAATAAAACAGATGTGCTCTAGGATTTTAGTTTGTTGTAAGAAACTTCATTATTAGAGGTGTAATTTGGATATATATTCTAACAACTCCAAGTGATTTGTGTGGTGCACGTAGGGCTCATACTGTCTCTCACTTCCTTTCTTGGCTTCCTTACTATTCCGCTGTCATGCATGGCCACTGACTGCTCATTCCATGCAGCTCTACACGCTCTCATCTGCCCAGTTCACTGAGTAGATATTGACACCACCATCTCCACCTTGCACCTCAGTTGACTTCAGAGGAATCACCATCTGCATCACCTTCCTCAACTCTATTAGACAATCCAAGCCAGGATCCTTAAGGAGACTCCCTGCCAGTCATGCACCTTGACCATTAAACTATAGTGGCAGAAGTTCTAGCAGGTAGGAGCTGTCAATCCGGACCTCCTCTTCTACATTCTGCACCAGTTCTTTAGAATAAGAATAAGAAGAATAAAGCAAATAAAATGACTTCCTGCATTTAGATCATATAATTCTGCTTTTTCAAACTTGCAAACCTTGGTCTTTAAGTAGTTTTATTCATTTTATGTTAATAGCAATTTTACACTAAACCAAACTCCTTGTAAAGGCCCAGTCCTAACTAAGAAGGGTTTTATCCAAGTAAAAAACAAAAAAGTCTGACTTCTGTGAGATTCATCAGCCAACTTTATATTATTGACTGATCTGAATCAATGCTGATGACTCTGTAGCAGCCTGACTCAGTTAGTTTGCTTTTAATAATCCAAAAATGCTCCAAACCCACTAATCTTGAGCAGGGTTGTGCAGATGCTGAAGCCAATCCCAGCAAGTATTACACACAAGGCAGGAACAATCCCTGGACAGGGTGCCAGTCTATCACAGGGTGAATACATTCACACACAAACCCTCACGAAGGACAATTTAGCAATGCCTTATCCCTTGTGAGTGTCTTGTCTAATTCATTTTTTCATTTTCCGTGCCAAAGCTTATCCTGAGAAAATTCAGTACCTCACTGTATGGCACACTCATTCTCACACTCAGACCCACTTACCTTCAGTCATTCCAATCAAATATGACTTTTTTTGAAATTTTAAAGGCCAGAAATTCCCGTGTCTATCTCTGTAGGCAACAATTCATTTCAGTAATTAAACTCAATGTGGCAAAAAAGATTGCATGTTGAAAAAAAAAAGGCACAGTCTTTATGGACAACTGCACTAGTGACTTAGAAAGTGCTCAGTCCTAACATTATCTCCTACTTTCACTCCACAGTCTTAGAGACTTGGGACATAAACCAACATTCTCAAACACACTTAATCCAATTCAGGGCAGCACTACTGGAGACAAGGCAGGAAACAGGTTTGGAAAGTGCAGGGTTCACTCTCACAAGATTACACTCATACAGAGGCAATTTGGAAGCACCAGTCTACCTAACCAGCATTTGTTTAGAGATGTGGGAAGAAAACCAGGGCACTCTGTTGGCAACCCATGCAGATGTGCAAACTCAATACAAACAATGGTCAAGTGCAGGTTGTGAACCCAGGATGATGTGCTTGGTATAAAAAGGAAAATTATTACAGACACATAGAATGTGCTCTTTGGATTGGCTTCCTTCCTTTAATTTTGTAGGCACCATCTTCTTGTTTTAAACTTCTTTTTTCAAAGTCAGGTGCCATGCACTACTGAATTGGGAACTGCAAATGACTGTTTAATTAGAGTTCAGCTCGCTCCTTTCACTATTCTGTCTTCATTCAGTATATACATGTTCTCTCCAGTTACCTGTGGTATTGTACCTGAGCTGTGGACACAGTAAATCATATCAGTTCCTAAGGTTTCCAGGCCACGCAGTTTGAATGACCACAGACCAGTCCAATGAAATGCTTTGAACACTTGGACAGAGACTAAATCTTTTCAAGATAAGCACCGATTTACTTACTGTGTAAACAGAAGTGTGGAAGATGCTCTACCAATGTTCAAATCTACATTCTTCTTGATAAGCCTGGCTCATATGTCAGAGCTCTGTTTCTAGAGTTTTCTTCAGTGTTCAGTACCATCCAGCCTCACATACTGATTAAGAAATTGAACATGAATGTTAACCCATTTGTTACATTATGGATTCAGGACTTTCTTTTAAATCAATCACAGACAGTCAAAATACACAACACTTTTTTTAAAAGTCACTCCCTCAAAAACAGGGATACCATAAAGATGCGTTTTGTTTTACTTATTTTTTTTATATTATTTCCTCATCTTATTTGTTTCTCTTTTTTTTGTAACTTTCTCTTTGACATCTTGTTAAGCACTTTAAGCTACATTGTATGAAAATGTACAATATAAATAAATACGCTTGTTGTTGTTGTCTCCTTTACTATTTACATAAGTGACCTGAGACAGAACAATGACTACTGTTCCATTATCAAGTATGCTGTTGACACCATGCTGAAAGGATGCTTATCAGTGAAGGATGAAAGTCATTACTTAAATCAAGTTTGGCACAATAAGAACTGTATTGCTCTGAATGGCAAAAAGATCAAACAAATGATATTTGACTTTAAGAGGCAGAAATCCTCATGTTCACCCATCATTGTTCTTGGGGAGAATCAAGAAATAGTGACTCAATATAAATACTTAGCAACTATCCTAGATAATAAACTTCAATGAAATATTAATATTAAAAACATATACTCTAAAAGCGATCAGCATTTATTTCTGTAAACTCAGACTATTTAAAGTGGACAAGGACCTCATGTTGTCCTTTTATCGCTGTGTGATCCAGTCTGTCATCATTTTCAGCTTCATTGCCTGGATTAGTGGTCTGACAAACCAAAATTTAAAAAAAGCTTCAGGCAGATATGCAGATAAAGTTATCTGGGCTAACGTAGATGATTTGGTAAGTGTGTGTCAGATGACACTGATGTAAAAACTGGAAATCATCTTAACTGAGGACAGATACCCATTATAAGCAGAAGACAATTTCAATAAATACAGGAAGACAGCTGCTTTAAAAACCAATGCAAATCTCTCTAAAATTACTTTCTTCCCAGAGCCACATGTCTTTTTAATAAGGAATATTGGAGATATAAAAAAAATCCAGAAATGTACTGTTTTTCATGTGTATCATGTGACCATCCATCCATTATCCAACCCGCCAAATCCGAACACAGGGTCATGGGGGTCTGCTGGAGCCAATCCCAGCCAACACAGGACAGGAACCAATCCCGGGCAGGGTGCCAACCCACTGCAGGACACACAAACACACCAAGCACACACTAGGGCCAATTTAGAATCGCCAATCCACCTAACCTGTATGTCTTTGGACTGTGGGAGGAAACCCACGCAGACACGGGGAGAACATGCAAACTCCACGCAGGGAGGACCTGGGAAGCGAACCCAGGTCTCCTTACTGTGAGGCAGCAGCGCTACCCACTGTGCCACTGTGCCGCCTCATGTGACCATTTTAGGTAAAAAAATACACTATCAAAACAGGTTGAAGCAGTCAGCAATGAATCTTTTTCTTCTTCTTCTTTTATGGCTGCTCCTGTTAGGGGTTGCCACAGCAGATCATCTTCTTCCATATCTTTCTGTCCTCTGCATCTTGCTTTGTTACACCCATCACCTGCATGTCCTCTCTCACCACATCCATAAACCTTTGCTTAGGCCTTCCTCTTTTCCTATTACCTGGCAGCTCTAATGAATCTTTTTTCAAATGATGAAAATATTTTAGAATTTCTGTTTCAGTATTAAGCTATCTTTTCTCTATTTGTTTGTTTTATTTTATTTCAGTCTGTTATTGGATGCAAATAAGAAGGCAAATTTCATGTTTTCTTGTGTATACTTGACTTTTCTCTTTCATTACCTCCCAGCCCTTCTAACAGGCATACAAGAAAAGAAGTTTGGCCAGGGCCGTCTTAACAGCATCATCGGCCCTTCGGACAAAGTAGTGTGCTGGGGCCCCTATTTTGATAGTAAAACTGAAACATACATAGGCATCAGAAGGGGCCCCCAGCCAGTGCCCACTGTGCTCATATGTTATAAGACGTGTGAGTTTGGCACTAAACTGCTCTCCAAACTCAAAAACTTCCTCACTCTAAATTCAGTTAGAAGCCTCCTTATTTTGTTCTGCAAACTAACCAGAAACATCTATATTTTATTGGTCTGAATATGTATTCCAGTTACTATAAATTCTCCAATTTCCTAACTTTTTTCAGCGCAAAATTTGGATTTCTTCTTATTATTACTGACTGTGCATTTCAGGAATATTCAATCAGCTGTCCAGAAGGGACAAGCTATTACTCAGCAATAAAGTACACACTTTCAGATGGAATCTGCATTAATTTTTTTAGTGTTTCAAACATTACATCGCACAAATCAATATGTCTTTTATCCTGTGATAAAAGTTCAATCTAAACTTTAAATTTATATGTTGTACATTTGTAATTAATTTAGACCATTTTGCAAAGATCTTTTTTTTTTACTATTAAAGAGTCTTTTTCTGTTTATCAGTGTCAAAAAAGCAAAATTAAACTTGCTGAGTTTCAATGTTGTATAACAATAAAATGTGAAAACATCCAAAGCAGTGAATATTTTCTATGTGCAATATACCCTAGGAGAGCTTGCAATATTAACAGGTTTTAGATGGCTTATAATTTGGATGACAGTTAATACATTCTGTATGCAGTAGAGTGATATAATTGAATTTGGAATTGATAATTAAAAATACAACTGCTTAGTTGTACAATCCCTGTTAAATCAATACATAACATGTCTAGTAAACTTCTTATGTCTACTTCGCAGAAATGTTAAGTCAGTTTAAACTTGTATGTAATTAATTTATATGAATTTCCAGGTAATTCTCAATACACCTAATAATTTAAAAAATATTACATATTAGAGTGAGACAAATATTTACTTATTTCCTTTGTGAATTAGGTACATGGATTTTTTTAATCTACAGAAGTATTATAGTAGGCTATATTACATTATTACAATTCTTCCAACAAAGCATAAAATAGTAAGTGTTCAAAACCAATTGAATTGTCATACTTTATTTTGGTGATGTCTTGGGTGTATTTCTTATTAGGAAAAAAACATTGATTCTTTAGTTTTGCAAAATTAAACCCATCCTAAAATCTGCATACAGTTTTTGTAGAGAAGTAAATGCACAGTATTTTAAATGCAAACAATCATCCACTGATACTCTGAACCTGTGAGCCTAAGGCTATCCTGGCAGTATTGATAACAAGGCAGGACCCTTGGTTAGGGCATTGGTGTACAGCAGACATAGAAAGGTGTTCTAACAATTAAAAATGAAAAATATACTGTACATTAAAATAAAAAGTCACAACAAACATATATAATAATTCAGTTTTGCATTTTGTTAAATAAACAACTCTGTCCTCTAAAGTTACATAAATGTATTAATTGCTTCCTGCCCCTGCTAGGACTGTTACTTGGAGTGGTGGAGAATGTGTATGTTTAAATGATCCTCAGCACTATGTTGCCTGTGGTTGTATTCCTGATATGGTTACCCATTACTGGTCTAATGGGAAGGCTAGAGGAAATATATATTTTAGGACCTTTAAAATATACCTCTCATGATCACTCTAAATATTGTGGATTTAGATAGTGTTTAGAACGTTCGTTTTCTGCACATTTTAATGTGTTATAGATGTAATTCTAAATGGATAAAATTGTCATTTTTGTCCATCAATCTACAGTCAATAACCCTAAAATGACAAAGTGAAAGTATGTTTTCAGAAACGTTTGCAAATGTATTAAAAATCAAAACTGAAATCTCTTAATTATAAAATTATACATACCCTTTGAATGTGGAACTCCAAATTGAGATCATGTGCATCCTGTTTTATTTAATTGTCTATAAGATGTGTCTAGAACTTGATTGGAGTCGACATGTGGCCAATCGTATTGACTGGGCATGGTTTTGAAAGGCATACGCTTTTGTATAAAGGGTCCCACAATTCAAAATGCATGTGAGGACCAAGCTATGAAGTTGAAGAAACTCTTTGTGGACCTCAGTGATAAAATTGTGGTGAGGCATAGATTACAGCAAGGGTATACAATCATATCTTAAGCTCTGAGTGTTCCCAGGAACACAGTGGACTCAATAATTGTGAAAATGGTTAAGTTTGGAACCATCAGGAATCAAGAAGAGCAGACCGTGACCAAGAACCTATTTCCAGAAGAGATTCTGCTATAAGAAAGAATGTGTTGGAAGGACGAACATCTCAGCAGCACTCCTTCAATTACTTATGGCAGAGTGAGTAGACAAAAAACACTCTTGAGTAAAAGGCATATGATGGCATATAAAGTACTCTGAAAGCATGAGGAAAAAGATTCTCTGTTCTGATGAGGCAAAAATGCACCTGTTTGGCCAGAACTCAAAGCAATATGTCTGGTGAAGCACAGGGGTGGCAGCATCTCAGTGGCAGCAACAGTGAGACTCGGTCAGAATTGAGGGAAGGATGAATGCATCCAAATACAAAAATACTTTTGAAGAAAACCTGCTCCAGAGTGCACATGACCTCAAACTGGGATGATGGTTTACCTTTCAGCACAACAATGGCCCAAAGCATACAATGTTGGATGGGCTTTAGGACAAGTCTCTGGCTGTCGTTAAGTAGGCCAGGCAATTTCCTAAACTTAAACCTTGGAGTTAAACCCCACAAAACATCTGTTGAGAGACCCGAAGCTGACAGTTTACAGATGTTTCCCATCCAATCTAAAGTTGCTTGAGAGCATCTGCCAGGAACAGTTGGATAAACTGCCTAAACCCAGATGAGCAAATTGTGTACAGATTTACCCCCAAGAAGATTCAAAACTGTAATTGCTACCAAAGGGGCATATCAAAAGTACTAAATTAAGGGTCTATATATTTATATTCAAGAGAGATTTCAGTTTTTGATTTTTAATAAATTTGCAAACTTTTCTGAAAGCATATTTTCACTTTGCTTGGTGATGAGCTATTTCAGACAGACATATTATCATCTAGACAGACCTAAAATGCCCAGATAAATTATGAGAGTATTCTAGAAATGGGTAGATAATGACCTCTATTCAGTTTTGTCATTCCAAACAGCTCCTTGATTTTGAAAAATGACAGATATTGAATCTGAATAGAGCTCATTCAAAGCCTCATTCATAGAGCTGCAAGAAGTGTGGCAAAAAGCTAAAGAAAGAGGCCTTCCACGTAATGTTAGCAGGAGGTTCTCTAGATTTGACTAAGAGGTACTGGCTAGTCAAAAATGAGGAAATCAAGGCTTGACTATAGGAGAATCTTACTGATTTCACGAGGAGGCTTTGGAGAATGACATTCAGCTGGAGTGTAGGTGGGATGTTGCCCAGGTAAAAAAGTTCCTAAAAGTGTATAGAGTTTCAATGCTGATGAAATGAGCAGTCAGATCCCCTGTATTTGCAGAGCAGCGAGTTTTGTTTGTATACTTGGAGTTAAGTGAAATCAGTTCTGTCCTATGTGTATTTTTCATTATATCAAGAAACAGCTGAGGCTTGAAGGCTGCTCCCTGATATTTGTGACTGATGTAGTCTTAGCCTCACCTACAGAATACACTGTATTGCTTTATGCATGGTTTTGATGAGGTTTGCTGAGAATTAGGACCTCCAAAATCAGAGCTCAGGCTGAAAAGAGCAGCTTATTCTCTTTGAGTTAATGGTTAGCAGCTGCTCTAAGGTGAAGAATTCAAGAACCTGATGTGATAGATGGTCCGTGGCTTTGGGCAGATTTTAAATAAATAATACTGTCTTACGACATGGAGGCTCTCATTGGGGGGGTGGTTGTGAGCAATCGTGCTGTGTTCTGGGATGATGGAGGCACCTAGCTGATTGAGTATGCATGGGCAAGTGTCAGTCAGGTGCCTTGTTATTGCCGGAAAGAGAGCACCATCTCACACTTGTGCCCCATTTGAACAACCTAGCATAAGAGGAGCCTGCATGGGGTAGAGAGTGTGAAAAAAGACAGTGAGAACAGCATTGAGTGAATAGGCAGGACAAGCTAGCCAGTGTGAGATGGGCAGCGCAGTCATTGGCTCCGTGAAGGATCAGCACCCTAGGGTTAGATTGTCCCCACTGAATACTTGTAGAGGAGCGGGTGTGATCATGGTGGAGTCTTCCCCAGGAATCTGAGGCACAGCAGGGGAGAGAGAAGAATGATCAGAGGACCTGACCCAAATCGGCTTTGCTAATACTGCTTGTGGCAGCTAAGACAGGGGTCATGTGGTTAGGACCGCAGCTGTGGTGTCTCCGCCGGCTCTGCCAGCAATAGGTGAGCCAGAGAAGATAAAGATGGAGTTATGTTGGGCTCAACTGACGGAACATTATGGACCTGATGACTGTGTTGGTTTTATTCTCATTTTAATTCTGGTTTTTAAACTCACAGGCCATCACTGTTTTAATGGATAATTTATTTATTTTATTTTGAAGAGAGCGCTGCACTATTTGAGCACTGTTTGTTTGACTTTATTGTAAATAAAAGAACTGAGCACTGTTACACCTACCCCTTGCTTCGTAAGTGTCGTCATTTGCCCGGCTCATCCTTGGTTACATTATCTACAGTGGTGGGTTCAAGATTATCCCAAACAGGAGGGAGTACCATGGAGCCTACTCACATTATCACACCTGAGGGTGTTGTTTATGAGTAAGGGTAGAGGTGATCATAGAGTGCAAGCAGGTGCAGTTTTCTAAACTGTAGTGTTAAAATGCGAGCTAAAACTAAGTCATGGTTATAAGCTCTGTGTAGTGAACAAAAAGAATATTTACAAATGGCTAAAATAAAATGTTTTTGTAGAAGATTGGTGAGTTTACTTTCTATGATAGGATGCAGAACACAGCAATATGCAGGGCCATTATAATACAATTACAATTTAAGGAGAGGAAGTTGTGGTGTCTTTGGCTTGTAGTTAGGATGCTCCTGACACCTATTGGAAGGGGTGTACTAGGCATGACCTACCAGAAGAAGACGAAGGGGCTTCAACGTGGGGTTTCTATGAATTAATTCATTAGAAGGAGTTAGGGACTGTTGTGTTTTTTTTTCAGCACAGTCTGTTACAACTGCTACATTTATTTGTAAAAGCTGATCAAAAGTGAAGTGTTTCATTTACTTCTTCATTTTCTACACCTGCATGTTCCAATTCAGGGTCACAAGGAGCCAAACACAAAATTCCATCATAAAGCCTCCAATCAGCAATAAATATGAAAGGAAACCAAAGCAAATGTACAAAACAAAATCAGAAAATAGAGAATATGCAGACTCCACATAAACAGGCCTGGTTTTGACCCTGTAATGTTGGAGCTACAAGGCATTACCGATGCACCACTATGCCACCTGGGAAACAAATAATAATAAAGGTGAAAATTATTAAAAGTTTTGAGGTAAACTAATTTTAGAGATATTTATAGATTAAAATTCTAGATCATGAGAACGTATGTTCTAGGTTCAGTCAAAACATTTTACAAAGTTTCAAGAAATTTAACATGTTCCTGATCTAAAAGTTGTAGTAGTTTGATGAAAAAGCATTGCCCCCCTCCCCCCAAGTGAGAAACAAACATTTTGAAAATTAAATAATAAAAAAGAAGAATCATATCTCTAAGAAGTAATTTAATCAGAAAAAATGAGACAGATGATTGTCAATCAAAGAGTAAAGTGCAAGGAGACATTATACCACTATCACAGATCCAGTGTCTGCAGCTATGGTTCAGAAGTAATCAGCTTTGATAATAGTCTGGGTCAGGTTACTACACCCGAAGTTAGTTAAAAAAACAAACTGAATAAATAATCCAGATGAACTCTCTGGTACAGTGATTAGCACTTCTGCCTCATATTTGCAGGGATTCTGGGCTCAACGTTTTCTCTGACCAATTTATTTTCCTTCCATGCCCCAGGGATGTGCCAGTTACGTTGTGACTCCAAATTGTCATAGTGTGAGCAAATGTCCCTTCTGGCTAGACCCTGTCTTGCACCTGATGCTGGTGAGATATGCTCTAGTTTCTTGACAAACTGTAAAATGCAAAGTGGGATAAGCAAATGAATGAATACAAAATGTTGCCAGACTAATGTGAAGTGCTGTATGAATTTTTAGTTTCTCTGAAAATATATTATTTTCAGCAGACTATGAGTACCAAACAAATTTAATAAATGTGCTGACCCATGGGCCAGGTAAATAATAGGACATTCTTCCCTAACTACTGTTTTCATCCTACTGCCCAAAGCAGTTGAGTCACAAAAAACTACGCCATACACCTCAGGGAGTGTCTTTCAAGGGTGAAGCAGGGTATTTACAGTTAAGTAAGATGTGATGTCAGTCCAGAAAAGGGAGCATGCAAACTTGAGGATTACAGCACTACACCTTAGACACTCCACATCACTGCCTGAGGGTAAAGTCAAATCTTTGAAGGGTAAAAATAATATGCAGTGTAACTAGAGAAATAACCATCTCAGGGGATTGTAAATTGAATTTTGTGTAAATAAAATAGAAATGATGGAAATACTGGTGAAGGTGTCCTTTTCTTTCATGAAAGCAGAAATAGGAAAACAGTTTGTGAAAGGTAACTATAAGACTTTGCTCAAGATTTTAACTTTTTCATTTAAAGAGAAAAAGCATGGTATAAAGTATAGCTTTTGTTTTCTTTATCCTTTTGTTTTTGTAAATGTGAGATTGAGGATTTATAACAGATTAGAACTGGGAAAACTACACATTTTGTGTTCTTTAAGTGTAGCCTGATCAGCTGTTGTAGGTGTACTGTATAACAACAACAACAACATTTATTTATATAGCACATTTTCATACAAAAAGTAGCTCAAAGTGCTTTACATAATGAAGAGAAGAAAAATAAAAGACAAAATAAGAAATTAAAATAAGACATTAGTTAACATAGAAAGGAGTAAGGTCCTATACAAATATAACAGAACAAATTGTCTAGCAGAAAATATCAGTTGGTTAGGAAGTGCAGGGAAGACCACTGCAGTGTCCTGTAGAAAAAAAATGGGACGAGATTGAAAGGAAAGTTGGAGGCTTTTGGTGAAAGGAGAATTAAAGGTTAGGGTTAAGAACAGACTGGAACACTCAAGATCAAGCATTGAAGCTACAGCATTATACATACCGTACATTGTCTTTTGTCGAAATTGGGGGCACTGATAAGTAAAGTAAAATAACAGTTAATAGTCTATTTTTCTAATAATGATTTGTCTAGTCTGGTATGAGATAACTATTTGCTCCAACACGTATACCTTTGTGAAACAAGGTTGGAGTATATCTGGCCTTATGGCTGAAGTTAGAATGAAACAATATTACACTGAGTTGGGTAACTTAAAGATATGTACTTCTAATCATTAAAGCCATGTTGCTAATATTTCAGTAAATTCACGTAACTTACTATAAAAAGTTACGCTGAATCAGTGGATTGTTGGTTCTGTTTTAATTAAAAGAATACATAACTAATATCTTCCTCCTTTAATTAATTTATCACGTCCTTGGTTGGATTTGATCACGGCTTGACTTCTGTACAGGCTAACACAAGTGGCAGCCCTGAGCCTATGTGCATCATGTAATGCTGGGCAACTTTTAAAGCTACTGTAACAATGGCGCTATATAGCGCCTGACCTGGTACAGATTACACTCGGAGGCATGTATAAAATAACATAATTTGTTTATTTTCTTCACCTGTGGGGCACGTCTTCCCCGTGAACCCCATAGGCAATACACAGTCCCAAAAGCACTTGCTACCAACACACAATCCTGCCCTTCTGGCACCACCACTCCTCCCTTGAAGCTTCGTCCTCTCCTCCTGACTCTGGATCCCTGATTGTAGGGAGGCGGCCCCTTTTATTCTCATCCGGATGTGCTCCAGGTGCCTGAAGACACTCTTCTGGTAGCACTTCCTGGTGTGTGTGTGCCCTTGCACCCGGAAGCACTCTGGGCGTTGCTGGAAGGATCTTCCTCCACCTTCCCAGGCACTCTGAGGCTCGGGGCGCCCCCTGCCGGTGGCCACGGGCTCCAACGGGCTTGAGCCTCCTTGCTCCTCTCCCGTGGTCCTCTCCCGATACAGGGCAGTTGCCCCCTCGTGGCCCGGGGGACGTATAAACCACCTCCCGGACCTTCCAGGCGTCCTGGCTGGGTCTGTCCCCCAGTCTCCTGTGAGACTACCATTCACTGATATCCAGGGCACAGGACAGGTTTATCATGTACAGAAGATCCTTTACAGAATTTTAGGTCTGCTCATAAAGGATGACATGTTAATATAATTGTGAGTGAGCTAAACAGTCACGCACAGTAACTCATTCATCACCACACCATGAAAACAAATTATAATGTGCTCATTTGGTCTGATGTCTTCAAAGGCAAGCAGCTGGCTTTCTTTACTCTAATTTTATATAATAATTTAAAAGTCTGATATGTGCTTGGTAAATATGACCTTTATTTTGACCCAGAAATATTATAGAAGGGCCTCATTTGGAGAAAGCAAGAAAGGCGGTGTCTTCAATGTTTTCAAACTGGACATCTAGATAAACTGCTTGACCAGAAAGATGTGAAAAATAGTTGTGCAACAAAGCTCAGGGACACAGCAGGTGCTAGGCCAAAGGGCCAACAATGCCACACTATTGGCTACTTCTCCCAATTGTAGTTGCCTGAAAACAACAATTACATTTCAGGCATCTGAAGCTGTTTTAGCTGCTGTGCTTTTTATAGTTTTTGTATCCTTATATCTTTAACTATACAGTGGTGTGAAAAACTATTTGCCCCCTTCCTGATTTCTTATTCTTTTGCATGTTTGTCACACAAAATGTTTCTGATCATCAAACACATTTAACCATTAGTCAAATATAACACAAGTAAACACAAAATGCAGTTTTTAAATGATGGTTTTTATTATTTAGGGAGAAAAAAAATCCAAACCTACATGGCCCTGTGTGAAAAAGTAATTGCCCCCTTGTTAAAAAATAACCTAACTGTGGTGTATCACACCTGAGTTCAATTTCCGTAGCCACCCCCAGGCCTGATTACTTCCACACCTGTTTCAATCAAGAAATCACTTAAATAGGAGCTGCCTGACACAGAGAAGTAGACCAAAAGCACCTCAAAAGCTAGACATCATGCCAAGATCCAAAGAAATTCAGGAACAAATGAGAACAGAAGTAATTGAGATCTATCAGTCTGGTAAAGGTTATAAAGCCATTTCTAAAGCTTTGGGACACCAGCGAACCACAGTGAGAGCCATTATCCACAAATAACAAAAACATGGAACAGTGGTGAACCTTCCCAGGAGTGGCCGGCCGACCAAAATTACCCCAAGAGCGCAGAGACGACTCATCCGAGAGGTCACAAAAGACCCCAGGACAACGTCTAAAGAACTGCAGGCCTCACTTGCCTCAATTAAGGTCAGTGTTCACGACTCCACCATAAGAAAGAGACTGGGCAAAAACAGCCTGCATGGCAGATTTCCAAGACGCAAACCACTGTTAAGCAAAAAGAACATTAGGGCTCGTCTCAATTTTGCTAAGAAACATCTCAATGATTGCCAAGACTTTTGGGAAAATACCTTGTGGACTGATGAGTCAAAAGTTGAACTTTTTGGAAGGCAAATGTCCCGTTACATCTGGCGTAAAAGGAACACAGCATTTCAGAAAAAGAACATCATACCAACAGTAAAATATGGTGGTGGTAGTGTGATGGTCTGGGGTTGTTTTGCTGCTTCAGGACCTGGAAGGCTTGCTGTGATAGATGGAACCATGAATTCTACTGTCTACCAAAAAATCCTGAAGGAGAATGTCCGGCCATCTGTTCGTCAACTCAAGCTGAAGCGATCTTGGGTGCTGCAACAGGACAATGACCCAAAACACACCAGCAAATCCACCTCTGAATGGCTGAAGAAAAACAAAATGAAGACTTTGGAGTGGCCTAGTCAAAGTCCTGACCTGAATCCAATTGAGATGCTATGGCATGACCTTAAAAAGGCGGTTCATGCTAGAAAACCCTCAAATAAAGCTGAATTACAACAATTTTGCAAAGATGAGTGGGCCAAAATTCCTCCAGAGCGCTGTAAAAGACTCATTGCAAGTTATCGCAAACGCTTGATTGCAGTTATTGCTGCTAAGGGTGGCCCAACCAGTTATTAGGTTCAGGGGGCAATTACTTTTTCACACAGGGCCATGTAGGTTTGGATTTTTTTTTCTCCCTAAATAATAAAAACCACCATTTACAAACTGCATTTTGTGTTTACTTGTGTTATATTTGACTAATGGTTAAAAGTGTTTGATGATCAGAAACATTTTGTGTGACAAACATGCAAAAGAATAAGAAATCAGGAAGGGGGCAAATAGTTTTTCACACCACTGTAACTTGTATTTTAATATACATTTGCCCCCCCCCCCCCCCCCCATGCCCCTAATTACTTATTTTTATCTAACTGCCTTAAAAACCTATTCATTCTTTTCAATTTACCTCTTTTCCCTTCTGTCTATCTGTAATGAATGTGCACTACCATCTTTTATTGAAGTACAGCAATGATATCACACGTCATGAATCACGTGATTAACACCAGGATTGTTATTGTAAGCAATATGGTGGTGTTCATGGAAAAAAAAAATATGTATATTATAAAATGGTGATGCCCATACAAAAAATAGCCTACAAAATGGCAGTGTGAAAAAATAACGATAAAAATATTAATGATATAAGCAATGACAATATTAATTTAAAAATGATAAAGGCAAGACAAGACCTAACTCATTCCTGACAGGGTGGAGATGTGGGTATAGTAATAATAGAAGAACAATTAAGATATAATAAAAAATAATTAGACAGAAAAATATAAAATGAAGCCTCCTTTTAACCTTGCAAGACCTCACGTCATCCAACCTAGCAAAAACTGGAAATTGTCAGTTGTCTACTGTAAATAAACCATGTAAATAAAATACTATCACCCTGTATAGGAAATACATATAGCAGTCTGTTTTTTCTTTAAAACAACTTACTTAAGCACAATCAACCATATTTGTTCTACACATCATGTAAATTAAACAGATGCTAGTGAATGAATGCTTTCAGCAGTAACATAAAATCATCCCTGGAAACGACTCTTTGTAGCATTTGTCTGAAAAAAAACAAGTGAAAAGTGGAAATGCAGATAAAAAATTAAACATAAAGAATAAGCTTGGCTGCCAACTGAGTCATGAATGTAACTCCATTCTTTAACAGTGTATGCAGCTGCTTTAGTCTTATCTATTTTGTTGATTTTATGAGCTTGAATTACTTTTTTGTTCATCCTTCTACTATGTGAATCATAAGAACAATTGCAATTACAGTACTCAGATATTGTAGCTATGGATCTAAAATTCTACTGCTGGAATCAAGCAGAAGCACAATTTTATATGTCGAAAAGGTTTATTTTTAGACAGAAGTGGGTGTCTCTGAAGTCAAAAGTATTTATCAGTGACAAATCTGCAAACATCTGCCCTGTCTACCTTTCGATCAATAAAGCAAACTTTATACTGAATTAATACCACTTTTGAACACTGTCTATTCATCTACTTCTTCTCAGAATCCTGATTACAAAATACACTCTTCCTGATCAATAATTTTTTCTTTCTTTTTTTTAACTAGAATTCATCAGAATCAGTGTCCCTGATAAGAAATTTACAGCTGGAGATCAGTGCCAAAAATGACAATAATCTACTGTATTGGTCCTCATCTTTACTCATGTACATGCTGCAATTGCAGCTAAATTTGTTCAATCCTCATCAATTATGTAACCTGCTTTAACCCAATTTTAGCATCATAAAAGGCCTGATCCAATGAAACTAAAAAGAGTGTATTCCTTTTATTTTTCAATTAACTCTTCCTAATTTATCTTAGTGAGCTAACCCTGTAGTGTGAAAAGGGACCTAACATTCGGAACAGTCACTAGTGTTTGAGATACATTTTATTGACTCTTTGGGTTTCAGCTGTTTCACACCAATGGAACTATTCCTAGACTAATGTAACTTCCATATCTTCAAGTATTACTATTAAATGAAATTGGAGATAAGTATCTGTTTTACTGAGAAATAAGTATTTCACACTACCAGGTTGCTCACTAAGACAAAGTTGAGGGAGTTGAAGATTTTTTATAAGCTCAACATATTTCCACCCTGTTAATTAATTTACTTACAGTGTATTTGTGTGGAAACACCAATCTGCAAACCAAATAAGTCTGTGCCTCCGGCTTTTGGTGTGAGAGTTGATCTAAATCCAGAAACAAATGCCTTTCATGGTGCAACTGAAAGAGGGATGTGCTATACCATGGTTAAGAACACAAGCTCAGTTATGCACTAAGAACGCATGCAGATCTTTTCACTCTTCTACAACTACTAGTCTACTAAACTGAATCATAGCTATCATCAGAGATTGGGACAAACTAAAAATTTTGATGCGGTCATCTTAAAAGCAAATTAACATGGGGTCTCATCAGTGAAGTTTATTGCTTTAAAGACGCGAGTTTCATTATTTTATTTATGTTTCTTTGTGTAAGACAGGCAATATAATGAAGCAGTGGTTAGCAGTACTACCGGACAGCTCCAGGAACCGGAGAGTGTGATGGGTTAATTGGCAGCTCTAAACTAGCCCAGTGAGTGTGACTAACATCTCATCCAAGTCTGACGATTTTCTTATCATTGATAAAACTAGTACAGGCTGTAACCTCTTGTAACCATGTACTGTAAGGAACAGAAACTTGCTGAACTTCCATTTTCACCTTATTATTTAATTATTGAAACATTTGTTTCTTTACAATAAATAATGTTACAGGTTATTACAGAGAATTGTGATGTATATGACTATGTAACACAACATCTTAATATATCACAGGTTGTATAATGGATTATGATATAAGTAATTTTTTTTCTGAGATATGTGATGTTAAAAGTTTTGTCCTTTAATAATCAGTTTTGGGCTCATGACTCATTTTATTTTTGTATAAATAAGTAAATAGAAGTAACTATCAAGTTGGTTAAATTTGTACCTGACAATAAAGTCAGTAGATTGTCACATAATGTAGACTTAACAAAATCGTTTAATATAATTACACAATAAGAGTTCTGAAACATTAAAATATGCCCTACCTAGCAAAGCACAGAATTTATTAAGTAGGGTAATAGAATATTGGTGCATATAGCACACTGCATTAAATACAAGACAAGGGAGCCATATAAGATAAGATGCCTCATCTGAAGTATTGCTAGCAATTTCACCCTGATTACTATAACAAGAATATGACTCCAGAGAGGAGTTACTAATCTGGTTTTAGGACTACTAGGCGGTAGAAGAATTTACATTACTTTAAATTTATTTTGGTGTTTTGAGTACTGTGTGACTTTTAAATAAGCCTCTCTGGTACTGAAGGCAAAGAGTTATGAAAGCTGTGTCAAGAGTTGTACGCTCTGTAGCAGTGGTTCCCAAATCAAGACTGGGGACCGCTATGGCTGCAGCTTTGTGTTCCAACCAGTCATTTTGTTATTTTCCTCTATTTGATCTTATTGTTTAATTTGCAGGTCTTTTTTTTTGCTTCTCTCAGTCTGCATTTAGCAAAGATCAGCAATGTTAGATTTACATTTGTATTTTGTATTCATAGGTTTATATTCTTGAATCTCCTCTGTCATTTTCTTATTAATTCATTCCTATTAATTAAGTGGAGTTTGCTTAATTATATCCTAATACAGTATCACGGAATCATGTTTCTCTGTAATAAACTGAAATATTGTTTATTGAAAAGGAAGTATTCTTGTACTTCAGTGATTAAATTTGCTTAATTGTATCCTACGTGGGCTGTATCAGGAGTGGGCAGGAGGAGGAGTATAGGAACCTAATCAAGGACTTTGTTAAATGGTGCGACTCAAACCATCTACAACTGAACACCAGCAAAACCAAGGAGCTGGTGGTGGATTTTAGGAGGCCCAGGCCCCTCACAGACCCCGTGATCATAAGAGGTGACTGTGTGCAGAGGGTGCAGACCTATAAATACCTGGGAGTGCAGCTGGATGATAAATTGGACTGGACTGCCAATACTGATGCTCTTTGCAAGAGAGGACAGAGCCGACTATACTTCCTTAGAAAGCTGGCGTCCTTCAACATCTGCAATAAGATGCTGCAGATGTTCTATCAGACAGTTGTAGCGATCGCCCTCTTCTACGTGGTGGTGTGCTGGGGAGGCAGCATAAAGAAGAGGGACGCCTCATGCCTGGAAAAACTGGTGAGGAAGGCAGGCTCTATTGTAGGCACGGAGCTGGACAGTTTGACATCTGTAGCAGAGCGATGGCTGCTGAGCAGGCTCCTGTCAATCATGGAGAATCCACTGCATCCACTGAACAGTATCATCTCCAGACAGAGGAGCAGCTTCAGCGACAGACTGCTGTCACTGTCCTACTCCACTGACAGACTGAGGAGATCGTTCCTCCCCCACACTATGTGACTCTTCAATTCCACCCGGGGTGGGGGTTGGGAAACGTTAACATTATACAAAGTTATTGTCTATTTTACCTGCATTTTTATCACTCTTTAATTTAATATTGTTTTTTATCAGTATGCTGCTGCTGGAGTATGTGAATTTCCCCTTGGGATTAATAAAGTATCTATCTATCTATCTATCTATCTATCTATCTATCTATCTATCTATCTATCTATCTATCTATCTATCTATCTAGACATTAATATGTGGTGCATACAGATAATTTTGTGTTTTATATCTTAGTGTTTAACATATTTATCATCATCTTCATTTTTATTCAATTTTTCTAGGTGTTTTGGTTATTTAAGTCTAAGAATCATACTAGCTGGCCTGACACTGGAAGAGCTGCAGCTTATCCTTCAGTGTCATTTACCACCTTGTCTACTCCAAGAAAAGTTGAACTATTAGAAAAAATGACACAAGAGAATTAAGAACTAAAATTATGGCAAAATATTAATATTTCTACATTTCTTACAAATGTAAATTTGACACTACAAAATTATCAAATGTCCAGAGAAAGAATGGAAGTGCTTATGGAATGCATGCATTATACTGTATATACAAGATATTATTTTGTTGCGAGTAGGCTATAATATGAAGGATTTGCTCAACATTTACAATATAGTTTGTTTTATAATATACTAAGTAAAATTAAATGTCACTTACACAGAAATATTCTCTCTAATACTAAAATGCCTTATAATTTTGTGTCCAGAGTCTGCAGAATCTGTGTAGTGAAGAGTATAGATGCAGACCTAGAGCACACATGTCAGAGGGTTTTCGCTGTGGTGACAGAACTACACTTCATTGTATATACAAACATAGTTAGAAGAGATTTTCAGTGGAAAATGTGCAGGTATTTATGATGGCTAAACGAAGGCATAGAAATGAGTGAAGAGCACAGGCCATTCATCATATATGCATTCAGGTAGCTATACTAAGTCACTTGTCAATCATTTTCTACACTGACCTAATGTTTCTTTTCCAAAATTTCTGCATATTCTCATTTCTTTGCTTTTTGTGGTTTTTCCTACCATACTCTAAAAGGCACATTTCAGATTGATTGACATCTCTAATTTGTTTCGATATGAGAGAAAGTGTGACTGTGCCTCCAGGACTGCATTTATAAATTGTTTGCAACATTTTCTGGGTGCATAGGAGCAAAGACAAGGTTTAGAGTCAATAAAAAAGAAAACTGTATCATTGAGAATGTAAAAGGTGGAGGCTACTGGCACTTGCAGAATGTGGAATACACAGATTTCTCAGTGGTATTCGTGATACCATTACAACTGTAAAGCTTATTTTTCTTCCACCAAATAGAGGTAATCTCTTTCCTTACATCTTTCCAACTGTGCTCATCATTATTTGTTAAGTGAATAATGTTTCAATTGTGAGTGAGCTTCAGCTGAAAGATTATAGGTTTATTTCTTATTTCATTGGTAGCAAATATAAATGTGTTACACTATGAATGCCTATCTTTTCACATTCATGCACAAGGGAACAGTATGTTACTGTGCATTACTATTTCTAAGATTTATCATTGAGGTTTTGTTTAAAGTTTTTAAAATGAATGGTTTGTTGAAATCACAATAATACTAATAAAATGCTTTTACAACAAGCTTTTCAATAGTGCATTTTCGGTAATTACAATAAAATACAATTTAAACTGAAACAAAATTAAACCCCAAACAACAAAGACATAACTAAGCATACAAATGTCTGCTTAAATAAGTTAGTTTTAAGACCTCATAAAATTAATAAATAAATACTGTGGGATATGGCTGGCCTTTCATCCCGGCCAATACCCCCAGGCCGCCAGATGAAGTCCTCCCCGAAGGCCAGCAGGGAATCCTGAACAATGGAGTTTTTATCCACAGCCCTGCTGGATACCATGGGGGCCGCTAGAGGATGCTGCAGGGAGGCCCAGAGACTCTTACGTGCCCTATAACCCAGAAGTACGTCTTAGTCACAGCGACAGGAGGAATGACGTGCTTCTGGGATGAAAAGAAGACTTTTGGATCTGACCCGGAAGTGCTAAGAAGTCACATGGACAGGGGTTCAGGAGCACTTCCAGGTCACGGATTATAAAAGGACTGTGGGAGATCCCAGACGTTGAGCTGAGCTGGGTGGAAGGGTTGGCAACGCTTCTGGGAGAATGGAGGATTATTGATTATTGTTTATTGGTTATTGTATGAGTATTGTGGAGTTGAGGATGTTTTGTGCACGTTATAGTTCAAATAAATTCAATTATTGGACTTTTACCTGGTGTCTGGCGTGGTGTCCGAGGGTTCGAGGGAGCGATAGCGCCCCCTATCTGTCACAATACTTAAATACAATTGTCTGGGAGCGTATTAAAGATGCAGGGAGTATTATGAATCCTTCATAGAGCACAGTGTGGTTCTGTAAAAATGAAGCTTGGGATAACTACTTCATGCAAAAGTACAGACAGACAGAAAAACACAGAGACATTCTGTGTATGTATGGTAGAGCATTACCATGGACATCAACGTTTTGCATCAGTTGTTTAAAAGAAGCACATGAAAGCGACAGCCTCCAAATGAATGTCACACTTGAAAGCACATCCTTTTCCACGCAGAAAAAGCAGACTCATGCACAAACTCAAACTCATTCATAGCAGGCCAGTATATAGTGTCATGCATGTGGGTCTAAAGCTCGCCCTCTGGGCTCATCGGAGGTAAGTACTACTACTCCAGGACACAAGGGGGTGCTGCTGTTGCTGACAATATCACCTGTTTTTTCCCCCACAGCTCTGAGAAACCTCCAACTTAGGGTAACTGACTCCGCCTCTTCCAGTCCCATCACTATAATGCAGAGGTGCTCCCGGCAAGCATTGTTTCATTCCTGAGACAGCAGACTGAAGAACAGAGCTCTCACCTGAGTACTGAACACGTGAGAGAACCTTGAGTCCTCTTGTTGGTTTTCTGCTTTGCACTGCTTTATACTTTGCTCTTGTTTGACACACCTTTGAGTGCTTGTTTATTTTTGGACAGTGTAAATATTAAAAGGGGTAACTCGCTTGGCGCCCTAACATTTGTTCTGTGACCTGTGTGTTCCTTCCGTTGATGACATTAGTCTCCAGTTAGTCTAAATTGCATACGTCTGAGATGTGAGCCAGAGAAAAACATACACAAATAAGTGGATAAACAGTGATGACTAGTATATCATTTTTAAAAATAAAATTCAGTATGACTTAACAATACAATTCAAAAATCCAAAACTTTATTGAAGAGTGGCTTGTCAATTAGTGTGTACCAGCATAGCTATTTGTAGGTGTCGTCTGTATGCTGTTAAATCACAAACAGAGCTACACAATACAAATCTGGAAAAATAAAAAAGTAATTATTTTTAATATACATAGTGCATTCTTGTTAAAGTGCTAAGAGAAAAGACCTAATTTAAATCGCTGGACCCACCAGTGACTGTAGACTTTGCATGTTCTCCTCATGCCTGTCTTTGTTTATTGTGAGGACTCTGGTTTCTTTTCATATTCCAAAGCAGCATATGTTATGCTAATTACCATCTCCAAATTGCACATGAAAGAGTTAAGGAGTGTGTTCTTTAAAGCACTAGCTAGTTTCAGCCTTGCAATTAATACAGCCTGTAAAAAAACCCAGCTCTCCATAACCTTGTACCAGGAAAAAGTGGCTTTGATAATAGATGGCTGCATAGGGAAACAAGGATGCACATAATGTACAATAGATTGTTATATTGATTAAAAACTTAATTCTAACTGAGACTGATACCCCAGATGGTATCTTGCGTTTGGACAAATTAAATCCTTGGACAGCTTGTTAGAGAAACTGTTGACTTTACATACACTACTCATTTTACCCGCTGTTTATAAATTTGTTGTTAATTATCTTATATTGCGATTGGATTTTTCACTTACCTAGGATATATACAAGTTGCTTGTTAATGTTTTGTCTGAGATAAAAAAAGCTGTAAATTAGCTCTTGCTTTTTCACACTGTGGACATTTCTTATTAAAAAAGAAAGTTTTCTGCTGCTTATTTAAACAAAAACTAAACTTAAATTCAGTGCAGAAATTGCAGCCATTAGTCCCCAAGTAACTTGATCACACAACTGGAGTAGTGGACAAAAGTAAAGCATATAGCATACTTTCAGAAATACTTTGATGTGTTTTGGCACCACAGGTTAATTCTGAAGCTGGAAGCCATTGGCCCTTTAGGTTGCTTGCAACATTAGATATGTAAACTTGGTTAATCGACAAAGACAAAGAATATACAGTATATAAGAGGGACAAAATTGTCACATGGGATCTGTTCTAAGACCAGTACAAATACTGAAGAGGCAGAAAAAGAAATGTTAAAAGTCCTGGGTAATCTTCACTCTCTTTGAACATTTGGAAAATGTATTTTAAAATCCAAAAGTGCAAAATGCTACATGTAGACAACAGGAGGATTTACTATAAATGTGGGTTGGTTGGCAGTGTCATATGAGAAGGAGCCTCTGAAAAGGGTTTAGGAGATTACATTGACACAACATTTTCACCCATCATTAAAGGCACAGAAAGGCTTAAAATGTTGCAAAAAGCACTGAATGTAAACCAAGGGATATTATACTTGGATTCTATAATTGTTATGCAGAGGGTCTGGTCACAGCTCTACAGAAAAAGCATAGCATCTTCTAAAGATCTTTAGAAAACAGCAACCAAGTTTACCTTGTGACTAAAGATCATGTCCTGTTTTGGAAACTTATTGAAATTAAACCTGTTTAGTACTGAGCAGAAATGACTGTGGGACGACCTTATCCAGTGTAATAAAGGCGCTATATTGCGCCCGACCCGGCACAGACTTGACACGGGAAGCTTAGTCCTCCTCCTCCCGACTCTTGCCGCTGAGTGGTGGTTGCTGGCTTCCTCTTATCACGCACCCGGAAGTGCTCCAGGTGGTTGATTGCTGACATCCGGCTGCACTTCCGGGTAAGGCGAAACCAGTGCCCAAAAGGGGCCAGCCGCTCCTGTTGCAGCACACCCTGGCGGCGCCTGCGGAACCCTACAGAGCTGCACAGAACTCCAACCCCCATGAAGCCCTAGGGGAGTCCGAGGCACCACTGCAATCCAGGGGTGCTGCCATCTAGCGTCCAGGGGAAGATGTGGTGAAGGGGTGTCCTGGCCATCTGTCACACCAGATATTCAAAACAGATGGTGTCTTAATGTCCAGCTTCTGAGATAAGTTCCCTAAGCAACATAATGTTGTGTCCAAACAATCGAGCATCAAGATGATGATGTCGAGGGAAAAAACGAAAAGCGAAATCATATACTTAGCCATTATTCAAATAATAAAAGAAAAGAAACTAATTCTGCATATAATGAAACCCCCCCCCCCCAATGCTACAGACAGCATGTGAGCTATGTACCATGGATGCCTGAAAAACAATCCCATATCCAGCAAGTACATTGTATTTTAAAAGACTGCTTTCTGAAACAATATAATAATCTGTAAGGGTAAAGGTATACATAAAGCTGTGAAGTACTTCTTCACACAGTGCCACTGTGCTTTTTCTCCCTTACATGAATCTCAAAAAGATACACATCACCATTTATTTTATATACTACAATCAATGTAGGTGAAACACAGACACACATAAGGCAGGACAAGAATTTTAAACTCTTGCACAAATGTGGACATTTATTTTACACAAAAGAGGCAAATCACTTCTCCCTAGTGCATATAAGCAAACTTGACCATTATTAGGGTCCACCTTGTCCCCACTTCACATGTACTGGTAGTAACTGTTGGTGGGAGTCACACTTTGTTGTTCACAAGCTGAGCAGTGGCTATCCCTTGACATTCCCTTCAATACAATTTCTAACTTTTCTATTGCTGATCTAAGTCCATCCATCCATCCATCCCTCAAGCATTCTGTTAGTCATATTATCTTCTATTTTTCACTTCCAGTCTTAAGTTTATAGGTATGCAGTACAATTAGGGCTAATGATACCCTGTACTTGCTTTACGTGCTGTTTCACAAAATAAATTCAAGGATTTCAGAAAAATGACACTTCATTGTATGTTTATAAAAGGCGAGTTACTATAATAACAAATGTAGTAAATCTTGTCTTAAAATAAATACCATTAAAGCCATTATAAGATTTCTAGAGCAGTTTGATGTCAGAAACATATATTTTTATATATCTTACCTTTTAAAGGTGCTCAAACCATCCTTTTGTGCCAAACAATGACTGGCATTATCTGGCAGTCAAGGAAAACAGAATTCTAACTGTCCTGATGTTAGAGAAATAGAGAGTGTAAGCTTAAAGGCTCTAACCATTTACTTAAGGACTTGCAAGGAAAGCTTACATGTAATTTGCCGGAAGCACCACTATCATAAAAAGGCAGGCTAGAGACCTAGATATATTGCCAAAGACAAAGCAAACCTTATCCTTTAAAATAGCTGCTGCTAAAATTCAATTTTTTCTTAATCCACGAAGAAATTATTAAAAAAAAAAAAACTGCTGATAATATGCATACATTTGTGCAGCATTTAAGATTTTTGAATGAACTTTATTTAACTAATAGTTAATTCTGATCATCTAAATGATTAATTTAACTGCTAAAAAGGAGAGATTCAGAACAATAGTGTTATAAGATTATTTGTTGCGTTGTTTATTTAAACATTTGCCAAACTCAAAAAGTGCTATTTTTTTAAAGTATTGGCTTAGTTTTATTTAGCCTTAGCCAGCGGTGCCACTTTTACATGAGAAGTGTCCCTCAAAGTCAAGTTAACACTGTTATCTTGCTTGTTTACTACACTGCAGCAGCTATTAATCTATGCCTCATGCATTACTTTAAATAGTTCATTTTGTCATAAAAAAATGTCAATTAAATTTATTTTTATATAGCATCCTACACAACATCAAGCACAGAGCACTGTACATATCTGTAAATCTTAATAAAATAAAACACAGAAAACATTCACCCTTTCTCAAACCCACCTAATCCAAATAAGGATAAAAGGATACAAAATAATGTTTAACAAAGCGCAAAACAGCTTAAAAAGTTACCATTTACCCATATGTTACTCACTCACGTTACAGAGAATCCTATTAATCTACCATGTCTTGTCTTTGGGATACAGGAGGAAACCCTAGCAAATAAAAGTGAGTGTGGCTGCACAGAAAGACCATAGTTTCAAAATTCTGAATTGGCATTGGCCTTTATATTACACCTTCTACGATAATTCTCCCCAAAAGGAAGCAGAAACTTTTACTACCGTGTTTCCCCGAAAATAAGACAGGGTCTTATAATAATTTTTGCTCCAAAAGATGCACTAGGGCTTATTTTCAGGGGATATCTTATATTTATTCATGTACAGCAATATACATTTAACCAAATACAGTCATGTCATCTTCTTCTGGAATATTGTCATAACAAATTCAAACCCTGAATTTCAGCCTGAATTTCTTGCTACGCTTTTAGGATCCTCCACGGTCGATGTGTGTGCTTCGATGTTTGATCAATGGTTCAATGTGGTGAAGCAAAATGCTGACATACAAATGCACCCGTGGTGCTTTGATATTCAAGCCTTGCATATTCCCCAAAGTAATGACCCGTTATATTTTAAAAGTCTCACATACCATCTTCTGTGCTGTCTTTTTTTTTTTTTTTTTGCACCTTTACAATACCTTCAGAATGTACGGCAGCGTATTTGAGCTACAGAGAAAAAGAAAATAAGGACATAATGAAAATGTTTATTTTGTGATTAAAGTAGAAATTTCAGTTTTAAACTCGACATGTCCTCTTTAATCCCGTAGTTTACTTTGTCATTAAAGTAGACCGATGTAAACGTCACCTTAAAACCTACCAGTTGTTAAATCGCTACCTACTTCTGGGGCTTTCTCCTGACCAGACAGCAGCAGCAAGCAGCATCGCCACACAAAACACATTACATGTATAATATTCCAGCTCTCTGCAGATTTAGAATTCTTAGATTTATACTTGATATCACTTTCATGATGAAATGCATTAAAATATGTATGTTACATTTTACAGATAAATCGTTAACTTTGTTTAAATAAGGGCAGCATGGTGGCGCAGTGGTAGCGCTGCTGCCTCGCAGTTAGGAGACCTGGGTTCGCTTCCTGGGTCCTCCCTCTGTGGAGTTTGCATGTTCTCCCTGTGTCTGCGTGGGTTTCCTCCAGGTGCTCCGGTTTCCTCCCACAGTCCAAAGACATGCAGGTTAGGTGGATTGGCGATTCTAAATTGGCCTTGGTGTGTTTGTGTGTGTCCCGCGGTGGGTTGGTTCCTGCCTTGTGCCCTGTGTTGGCTGGGATTGGCTCCAGCAGACCCCCGTGACCCTGTGTTCGGATTCAGCGGGTTGGAAAATGGATGGATGGATGGATGGATGTTTAAATAATGAATACGGCTAATAGTTACACATATGGGGTGGCACGGTGGCAGAGCTATAGCGCTGCTGTCTCGCAGTAGGGAGTCACATCCCTGGTGTTCCCTGCCTCAAGTTTGCATGTTTTTCCTGGTGGGTTTCCACAGTGGGCTCAGTTTTCCATCCAAAGACATGAAGGTTTGGGGATTTGGTGAAGCTACAATGACGCCAGTGTAGGTGTCTGCTTGTGTTCACCTTGTGATGAGCTGATCCCCCTTCCAGAGATTTTGTTTCTGTCTTGTGCCGATGCTGCTGGAATGGCACATCCCCTGATTGATGGATGCAATCATTAAACATCCTTTTCAGAAATATTGTGGCAAGGTGTCCTCGGGAATTTAATGCGTGTTTCGGGCACAAGCATCGCATCACGTGAAGTATAAACCTGGCCTTAGGCGTCTTACTTTTCAGCTGACGATCTTGACTAGGGCTTATTTTTGGGGTAAGGCTTATATTACAGAGCAGGCTAAAAATCACACTAATGCTTATTTTCAGAGTAGGTCTTATTTTCGGGGAAACACGGTATATGGATAGGAACATGTGATAAAACACTGGCAATGAGGCATTCTGAATTTATAGGAGTGACAATAATACAGCCTCGTATCACATGTCACTTATTTCTATGCTTAAACACCCTTCATTCTGCAGTAAGAGTTGCTGTCCAAATCTGTACCCATATAATAAACTTCTATCAAACCGCTCTATGACCAAAGAAGTAAATATATACTGTTCCTTTTAAAAATCTACAGAGCTCGATTACTTTTAAATTATATATATTTTCATTACTGTGATGCTGTTATTTAAATAACCTATTGATCAGAGTAAATTTCACCTAAAATATCAATATGGATATAATTATCTCAAACAGAGGAGTGGTCCAGAGGGAAAAAACAGCTAATTATACACTATATGAAGAGATTTTACAATTTAAAATGCTGATTTTAAATTACTTGATGATATTTCTTTTATTGCAACACCAGTTTAATTAGTTATACTGTAAACTAAAAAACAGTACCAAGAAGTAAATTACATTAGGCAAAGAAAGATTAATCAGGGCTTCCTTTCAAATTGTAAAAACAAATCACTGATGACTTTACTGCATAGAGGACTTAGCATTCTTTCTTAATGTTCAAATGTTCAAATCATCTGGCTCTTTTGGCCATGAATGCAAAATATTGTAATTTAATTGTAATTTACTTAGTTTTCATTACTATTATTTTTATTGTGTCTTGACTGAAAGGAAACCTACCTGATGCAGGGATTTACTCTGCTTGTTTTACAATTAATCACTGTAAAACATGCAGCTTAACAGCTAATTCAATTGATAGAGATATGGAAAAAGATGCCTGCTGATTGGGAAAAGATGAAATCATTGCCTTTAAATCCTGTTTACAGACCTGGAAAATAGGGCTTTGAAAAATTATTCAGTCCCTAGGGCAGGGGTGGCGAACTCCAGGCCTTGAGTGCCGCAGTGGCTGCACGTTTTCATTCTTACCATCTTCTTAATTAGTGACCAGTTTTTGCTGCTGATTACTTCTTTTAATTAACTTGACTCAGGCCCCATAGTTGTTTCTTTTTCTTTAATTAGCATCCAAACAATAATGAGACACAAAACAAGCCACCACATGACCAGCTCCCCTGTGCCCATTACACAATATCTGAAATTAAAGAGAGGTGAAGGTCTTGGTAAGGTTGATCTCTCAGGTCACCAAAACATTTTGATGGTGCTCTTAGAAAGAACAGAAAAACAGCAGTTTTCAAAATGTGTGCTGTGGCCGAATGAGAGCAGCAACAAGCCATGGAATTAAATAACGGGTTTAATTAATAGCAAGAATTGGCTTCTCATTAAGAAAGTGATTGGAGTGAAATTGGTTGGAGTTTGAAGCCCCAGTTTAGCTGGTCATCTGTTAGCTCGTTTCACATCTCATTTCTGCTTGGCTGTCATTTAATGAAGAAAGGAATCAATTCAGAGGGCTGAACACTTCTAACAGGGCTATTAAAGTGATGGGGAAAAAGTTAATTAGCAGTGAAAACTAGTCACTGATTAGGAAAAGGGTTAGAATGAAAACCTGTAGCCACTGAGGCACTCCAGGCCTGGAGTTCGCCACCCCTGCCCTAGGTCAATCCTTTAAATATTTTAAACGCACTGTGGATGATCATTCACGTTAGGGTGTGTGGGACAGACAGTGCGTTTCTCAGTGTTACCACCAGTGATGATAAAATGATAAAATGTCATACTGTATAATTAATGTATAACAAAAACACATAAAATATCTATCTTCTATCACACAGTAAAACCTCTAAAGGAAACTATTAAAAGTATCTCAATATGAAGTACTCAATACCAAAAGCAGAAATACAAATGAATATTTGGCATAATCCATGAAAATTACTATTTTAAATAATGCAAAATGTGCAAGTTCATGAACCCTACACAAAAAAAAAATCAACCAAGATAGAACTAAAAAGTTCAGGTTGCATATGCACACTCCTGAGCAGAGATTTGCCAAGAACTCTGTCTTGTCTGAGGCCCTGCACAAGCAAACTGGAAACAGGTCTCTGGCACCACACATACAGAAAATTTCACATTTACTCCAGAAATAAATATTTTTCTGGATAAGAAATTCCACTGAGCCTACCATGGAAAACTGGTAAATAGTGATTATAACAACTAACTTCGCCTTTCCATAAAAAAATTTAGGAATACACTATTGAGTCCACATTACTGTACTTCTTATTTCATTTTTGCATATTGGCGCCATCTGCTGGGAGGCAGTGTTACACTTGCATAACTGTATTGACACCACCGCTTGTCAGGTATTAGTGAATGATAGTTTACAGAGTTTTGAAATGACCAAGTAGAGTACACCAAGTGACTAGTTCATTAAGTACACCTACCATTCTTGCCTAATCGCATTTATGCATTAATTAACATTTTACAAAGCTGCCTCATCTCTAAAGAATGACAGTCACCGTGCATGTGAACATTTTATGATACAAAGTTACAGATTTGCAATGCACCTTTGAATTATTATCATTTGCTGTTGTGTTTCTCTTCATTAACAAATGCATTCTTTCTTCCAGCTGTCAATAAAAAGAATAAGAACAACAAAAAGAATAACAAGAATGCATTCTTCTTGTCTTGCCATTGAGTTTGCTTTTGTCAAAAGTACAGTTTTCACTTCCTGAAAAGGTGAAAACATTTGAATTTTACAGTAAAAGAATATGTTTAACTGGAAGAATTTAACCCTTTAATATCAGCCTCATTTTTGTCCATTTTTGATGTAACTGCCTAAAACCTCATTAGACTTCACTCAATATTTATGTTCTACCCTTCAAAGTAGAAAAATATATATAAGAAGATTAATTATACGTTGTAGTGGCAATAGTAGTATTATTACATATATGCCAAGTTTCTCCCTGGGGACAAACAGAGTTCTATCTATCTGTCTATCTATATCTCTATCTACTGCATCGATCTATATAGAATACAGTGTGCCAAAGATGCATGTGGTGGCCAACCACTCCACTTATTCTCTCAGCAAAAACAAAACAGTTATTTTTTGGAGCCAAGGAACATATTTCTAAATACTGAACACTGGACAAAAAAAACCACCAAGCATAATCAATATTGGCTTCTTTCTATGCATGCTGATGTGATCAGCATATACAGTAATCCCTCACCTATCGTGGGAGTTACGTTCCAGAGCCCCCCGCGATAGGTGAAAATCCGCGAAGTAGCGACCTATATTTATTTTATTATTTATACATATTTTAAGGCTTTATAAACCCTTCCCACACTCTTATAAACCTTTCTCACTCTCTTGTTAACCTTTCCCACGCTCTTATAAACACTTCCTATGCTCTTAAATACTTTCTGCATTCTTAAACACCGCAGACCAACACTGCACACTGCACGCAGCGATCAGACGTCAATGTGTCTGCACTCGCTTTGTGAAGGGGGGCAGCTGAACTCTGAGCAGAGCAGAAATGGACTTTGTGCTGCTTCTGCCAAAATGCCTGCTTGTCGCTCTGCGCGTTCGGAAGGAGGAGGAGGAGTGGGGGTGTGTGAGGGCTGAACGCACGTTCGCTCAAACCCCCCTCCCTGGAGGCGCAGTACGCTCCTGCCACTTCGCATTGTCAAGGGGGTGGGGAGCTGAATGAACGCTAAGGAGAAGTGGACTTTGTGCTGGCTTTGTGCTGCTTGTCGCTCTGCCTGTCAATAATTTAAAAGCCTGTACATCACCAATTTTCCTGTCTCACTGTCTTGTCTTGCGTGAAGTTAAAATGTTTTATAATAGTGAGATGTTACTCATATCCTTAGCCCGACATCCACATATCATATGTGTTAACAAAGTGTGTTTTATAAGTTTACATGTGTTTAAAGCATGTGGGATGGGTATTTTAAGGCTTAAACTATAAAAATGTTTATTTATATGGTCTTTCTATATCGCGGATTTTCTCCTGTTGCTGATGGGTCTGGAACATAACTTCCGCGATAGGCGGGCAATCACTTGTATTTAAAAACCCGCGAAGTCATCAATCCGCGAAAAGTGAACCGCGAAGTAGCGAAGGATTACTGTAGTGCAAAACACACAAATACACCGATGTCAAAAGTAAAAGCTGATATAATGCAGAGATTTGTGGCATAATTTGGGCTCTTTGATACACATAAAGTAATACTTGTGTTCAACAGGATACCTGATCATCATTGACAAGCTGGCTTTCTTAGTAAGATTATGCTCCATGCCTCAATGCTAAGAAAATCTTAAAATGTTTCCTGAAAAATGGCATCAAATACAACTTAATGCAGAGGCATTCCCAGCAACAAAACTTCTTGAGTATGTGTGGGAATGGGAGGGAAAAAACTGTATGGAATAGAGATCCACCATCTTCTAATTTAGACCAAATATGGGCATTTATTAAAGGAGGACACACTCAAGTGTCCTTAAGCTTAATTGGTATTGAGTTACCATTGCCAGGAAGCTGATAATTAGTTTTGTAGCAAGAAGCAAAGCATGATGCAAACAAAGACAGTGTGGATAAAGGCATGACGCTGAGCAAACATTACCTAGGTTAATGATATGTGGGAATCTCTGACGCAAAGAGAAAAATATCAAGAAACAATGCAAAGGCATTATATATATATATATATATATCCATCCATTTTCCAACCCGCTGAATCCGAACACAGGGTCACGGGGGTCTGCTGGAGCCAATCCCAGCCAACAAAGGGCACAAGGCAGGAAACAATCCTGGGCAGGGTGCCAACCCACCGCAGGACACACACAAACACACCCACACACCAAGCACACACTAGGGCCAATTTAGAATCGCCAATCCACCTAACCTGCATGTCTTTGGACTGTGGGAGGAAACCGGAGCGCCCGGAGGAAACCCACGCAGACACGGGGAGAACATGCAAACTCCACGCAGGGAGGACCCGGGAATCGAACCCAGGTCCAACAGATCTCCCAACTGCGAGGCAGCAGCGCTACTCACTGCGCCACCGTGCCGCCCTATATATATATATATATATATACATACATATATATATATATATATATATATATATATATATATATATATATATATATATATATATATATATATATATATATATATATATATATATATATATATATATATATATATATATATATATATATATATATATATATATATATATATATTTCAACCATTCTATGATCTGCTTCTCGCAACTGAAAGAGGGCACCGTGGAAGAAGTTAGCCGACTTGCTGACCAACCACAAGCGTTACCTGGTAGGTAACCAACCATACAATCAGATTGTGATTCAGACTACGAATGCCGTGAATGTAATTACCCCGATCTACATGCTGTCAAATGAACGAACCTCATGCCGTGGCGCAACGTTAGGGGCTTCGCCTCTAGCGCTGACGTCCGAGGTTCGATTCCTGAGAGGGAGTGCAGTGAGTGTGTACGCCCGATGAGCCCAGAATTAGGGCGAAACACATGTCGCGTACTCTTTGCATTATTTGACAGTAAACTATTTCAACCATTCTATGATCTGCTTCTCGCAACTGAAAGAGAGCACCGTGGTGGATGTTAGCCGACTTGCTGACCAACCACAAGCGTTACCTGGAAGGTAACCACCCATACAATCAGATTGTGATTCAGACTATGAATGCCGTGAATATATATATATATATATATATATATATATATATATATATATACAGTGATTCCCCCCACCCATATGCCACCCGCGATATAGAAAGACCATATAAATAAACATTTATTTTTATAGTTTAAGCCTTAAAATACCCATCCCACACGCTTTAAACACATGTAAACTTATTAAGGATATGAGTAACATCTCTCTATTATATAAAACATTTTAATGACACGCAAGACAAGTCAGTGAGACAGAAGGACAGCTGCTGTACAGGCTTTTAAATGATTGACACGCAGAGCGACAAGCAGAACAAACATCTTGGCAGAAGCAGCACAAAGCCAGCACAAAGTCCACTTCTCCTTAACGTGCATTCAGCTCCCCCCTTCACAACTCGAAGTGGCAGGAGCGTAGCACGCCTCCGGGTGGGAGGGCAGTTTGAGCAAAGTCCACTTCTGCTTAGCGTGCGTTCAGCTCCCCCCCTTCACAAAGCGAGCGGCAGAGACGCAAAGTGGCAAAAGGACAGCTGCTGTACAGGCTTTTAAGTGATTGACGCAAAGCGCAACAAGCACAACACACAGCTGGCCAGCAGCAGCAAGACACCAGCTGAACCGATTACATCTCTTTAGCGTGCGTTCAGACCCCCCCCCACCCTTCACAACACAAGCAGCGTTCTAAGTGCCGCAAGAAAGAGATTTAACCACACCCGGGGCAGGAAATAAAGGACAAATATTGTTTTTACAAAAGTTTTAAAGTAAAAATGAAAATAATGCATATGTAACAATTCCCATGAAAATCACAATATCTTTAAATTTTTTATCCGGTAAACCAAACCCGGGGGTGGGCAAGTGAAGCGAGCAGGGGGCGGAGCCCTCTAGTAATAATAATAGTATGAATAAATCCGTGATGTAGCGGGGGCGCAATAACTGAACTGCGATACAGCGGTGGATCACTGTATATATATATATTTTCACACATGTGCGATTAGGAGGCAGCTAAAGGGCTTAAGTAACGGTAACACTATGCCAGACCAGGGGGTGGCAGAGTGTGCTGACTGTCTCTCTCAGTCTCTTGCAGACCATTCTCGGGAAATCCCATCAGGTTCCGTGCCACTGATGACGTCACTTCCGGTCCCGAAGATGTCACGCCCGGTTCCGGCCTGAATGACCTCATTTCCTCTCCCAACCTTTAAAGCTGCCATCTTACCTCCACTTAATCAGTTCTGTTTTGGACTCTGTCTTGTAAACAACTCAACCTTTTTTGCTAAACCTTTTGCAGCGAGGATCATATTATATGGGTGGCTGCCCCAAACCTTTGTGACTGTCTGGAGTCAATTTTGTTAAGATATATATTGTCACGCTTGAGTCACAAAGTTGCACAGGTTCATTCAGGGTTTTCAAGAAACAGAAATTTTATTTGAATACAGCATAATAAGGCATAAAGAATAAAGCAGAGGATGACTGGGGGTAGAGAGACAAGGCAGTGAGACACTAGGACAGCAGCAGTGCGGTCTTTTAAATGTTTGAAACCGTGCGCGACATGCAGAACACGTAGCACTGAAGCAAGCAGCAGGCTAGCAGCTGATCTGCAAGAGGAGATGAAAAGTTGTGTTTGTTTCCCATTGTATCACTGTTCAACAGGGGGTTTTGGAGGAATGGTCATGTCCTCTTGGGGCCACATTCACCGTGTTCACCCCCCCCTCCCTCAGCTTTGTTCACATCACATCTCAAAACCAGGCTCCGACAGGGGCGACAGAACAATTTGCATTAATGTATGCAGAGCCGATGACGGACACTAAAATGAAATGGCTGCAAGCTCAAGAACCATCTTATGAGATGGGAGTTCATTTCCTTTTGTCGGTATAGCCACTGAAGGGGAGCGTGATTGGTAAACTTACGACCCCATAAATAAAAACGGAGAGCCTCCACAGCCCACTTAATCGCCAAACACTCCTTCTCAATTGTTGAATTATGCTCCCGCGGAAGCAATTTCCTACTCAAAAACCATCAAAAACCTGAGACACGACTGTGCCTAAACCGAACACACTATCATTCATCTGTAGGTCAAAATCTTTAGAGAAGTCAGGATTCCGCAAAACCGGGTAAGAAGACAAAGCAGTTTTCAAAAACGCAGAAGGATCTTCACAATCGTCCGACCACATAACGGAGTGGTTCTTCCGCCCCTCATAAGATCAGAAAGAGGAGCAGCCCTATTCACAAAATCAGGGATGAACCTCCTATAATAACCGGCATGCCCCAGAAATGCTCAAACCTGTTTCTGCGTCTCCAGATGTGGGTAAGCAAGCACCTCATTCATCTTTTTTAGTTGAGGTCATAGAATGGCCCAGTTAATGAGTCTCAGACTTACTCAACGTATATTTCTTAGGGTTAGCTGTCAAATCAGACCGTTCCAAATCCGTGTGCTAATCATTACTGAAAATCACGACATCAGCGAGGTATGTCCTGGAATATTCCGAATGAGGACGCAAGATCTGATCCATCATATGCTGGAAAGTTAGAGGCGTGCCATGGAGACCAAACGGGAGTCAAGTAAATTTGTAAAGACTGTCAGGGGTGGCAAATGCAATTTTCTCGTAACTGAATGCTTCAAGAGGCACCTGCCAGTAACCCTTCGTGAGATCCAACGTGGAAATATAGGACGCCTGACCCAGTTTTTCCAACTCATGAACACGGTACATTGAATAGGCATCAAATTTGGAGACATTATTCAAGTACCTGAAATTGATACAGAACCGAATCGAACCATCTGGTTTTGGGAGTAATACAACTGGACTGCACCAGTCACTTTTACTTTCATGAATAACACCCAATGCTAGCATCTGCTTGACCTCTTCACGTACAACATTCCACCTCACCTCTGGGATCCAAAACGGGCACATCTGCACCATTACACCTGCTTCAGAAGTGAATATATATTCCGCAAGACGACTGATGCAAGGGGGGCCAGAAAAAACATCAGTATTCTGTCCAATCAAATATAACAACTCAGATTTTTGCGAGTCAGTAAAATTTTCACCAATGGCAACATTTCTTTGAGAGACAGCAGCCAAGGATGTGCAAACTCCATGTGGGTCACGCCACTCCTTCAAGAGATTAATATGCAAAATCTGTAGCGGCTTCCACTGGCCTGGTATTCTGACCTTGTAGTTCACCGCCCCATATGCTCCTCAATTACAGCAGGGCCCTGCCATGTCGCAAGGAACTTGTGCGGGTCAGAGGGAATCAGAACCAATACGCGATCGCCAGGTTTGAATTGCTGGAGCTTACACAGTCTATCATACAGACACTTCTGGGTGTCTTGTTCACGTTGCTGATACTCTACGGCGATAGCAGAAAGTAGAAATATTATCCTGCAGCAAAATCACTTGATCTGCAAAGCTCTGTCTGTGAGCCTTTGTCTGAATTCCCATCCACTCTTCATGAACAACATCCAAGACGCCCCATGGGCACCTACCAAACAATAACTCGAAGGGACTCAAGCCAGTGGATGCCTGTGGGGATTCGCCAACTGCAAACATAAGGAAAGGCAGAACAGAATCCCAGGACATTGGGTCATCATGAGCGACTTGCCTGATCATCTGTTTTAAAGTCTCATTAAATCACTCCATCAGGCCATTCGTCTGTGAATGGTAAACAGTGGTGCTCAACTTCTTAATGGCAAGGCTATCACACAGCTATTTCTTCATGCGGGTAGTAAAAAGTATTAGTCAGTTAAAATTTCATTATGGATGCCAATATGAATAAAGCTCTCACGCAGAGTCTTTGCAACAGAGGAGGAACTGTCTTTCCGTAAAGCAGCCACTTCAGGATATCGCGTTGTAGCGAACTCCCCTAATTGTTGAATGAGGAGCCCGGAACACACGAAAAACTCCTACTCTTAGGAAAAATACTATTATAATGTCCGAAAACCGACAGAACCTTCGACCCAATTTTGATGTCCCCAGATGGAGTTGTTTATGGATTTATACAAAAAAAACAATGAAATAATTACCCAACAGTTGTTTAGCCAAATCAAAAGAATATATATTATAAATCAAACCAATAATAAACACCAAGTAATAGGACCCCCCCTTTTACCCTTATATAATATCCAGAAAGAAAGCAAGAAAGAAAGCAAGAAAGAAAGCCAGGAAAAGAAACAGAGATATATCCTATTTAACAACACCCCCCATAAATTCACAGTAAATATCTGTAGGAATACACATATATACAAATATAAATTAGATATAGTCTCACAATCCCCACTCGTTCCCCAGACCCTTTTATATATAGTGGATTTAAAGAGTTTAGCCACACGGCCTGGGAAGTCTGAGAATGATCCAGTAATCCAGTCACTAAGCTCCGCTGACTAGAAAACTGTATTTAAAGGTAAAAAGGAGCAATCTCACCAGCTTGGCAACGATTCTTCGTTAAAAACTGCAATCCGTCTCACCCGGGAGTCTGAGCGTTAGCGTCCTTACATGGCCGCTGCCCTCATCACAAATCCAACTTAAAGCCGTGCCCTCCGAAGATCCTTCCGATTAGCCCACACAGCTCTTTGTTGCGTCCAACCGTGATTTCGGAGCCTTACGTGCTTTACCAACCGCTTCTTTAACCAATTCCGTTCTCCTTCCCAGCTACTTCTTTAAACCAACTTCCTTCTTCCTCCGCCCTCCTCGATTCTTTACTTTTTCTTCTCTCTTCCTTAAACTACGCGCCTCCTTGCCTTTTAAGGAAGATTTACGTCACCACCAAAGTTCATTTCGGCAAGGACCCTCAGGCGTTGTTTGGACCCCTACTCCCCTTAAAGAGATATCCCATAAACATTAATTGCCAGGGACATCATCACTAAAGGGCAAGCGGCAGAAACAGTTAAAAGCATACAATAAAAACAATATGTGACAACCGTTACAGCGTCACATAGTCAACCAGCACAAGAATATACTGATACCCATTTTTACTCTTAGGAAGAGGGCCACCAATATCCAGCCCAACCCGATGAAAGGGAACATCTAAAATAGGCATTGGAGAAAGGGGAGCCCAAGGAGGTTTATGAACAGAGACGACCTGGCAGTCAGGGCAGGACCAGCAGAACTGCTCAACATCCCGGACTCACACCTGATAGTAGGAGTCACTAGCACAGTAAGCCTGCTTGAACGCGTACTCTACAGAGCTATTGGCACGCTGCAAGCGCACAAAATTCATTTGCTCGCAAGACGGTGTGCTCCCGGTGGCCTGCACAGCATCTGCCTGAGAAGTTGTAGAGGGGCTAGCAAGCCGCTCAAGGAAATCCGAGGAGTCCCAATGTTCAAGCAGGTCTCAAGGCATTCTCTAACTGTCACCAGCTCCTCCTTCTCGTTCATGGTGACAGGGGGCTTCAAAGGAAGACTTTCTCATAGTCCTTAACATCCCCACGTACACAGAATATGCTAACAGTCTCAGTGCCAAACGAGGAAGTACCCCTGAGGCAGTCACGTCTGACAACACAGAGGTCACTACCTGAGTCCAATTAGGCAGGGATCTTCCGGCTCACTAACATCACAGAGACCCTGAAACCACTTTTCTTCAGTGATGTAGATGGTACCTGGGAATAACACACCTCGGCCAAGTCGACCTCCATGGACTGAGCAGGGTCACAAAGTTGCACAGGTTCATTCAGGGTTTTCAAGTAACAGAAACTTTATTCGAATACAGAATAATAAAGCATAAAGAATAAAGCAGAGGATGACTGGGGAAAGAGAGACAAGGCAGTGAGACACAAGGACAGCCGCAGTGCGGTCTTTTAAAAGATCAAAACTTTGCGTGACATGCAGAAAATGTGGCACGGCAGTAAGCAGCAGGCTAGCAGCTGATCTGCAAATAGGAGATGAAAAGCTGTGTTTGTTTCCCATTGTATCACAAAGACAGGGTTTCGGAGGAATGGCCACGTCCTCTTGGGGCAGTGTTCACCGTGTTCATATATATATAGATATAGTCACACACGAACACTTAAGAGGCAGCCAACAAGCCCTAAGGTGAGTGATCTAGTAATGAAGGGTTGATTCTGAGTATTAACGCCTTTCTCTGTTTCACCAGACTTAAAGAAGAAAAATAACGATCCCATTCACTTACCTCCACCATTTCCGAGTTCCCAAAATGGCCGTCCAACATCACTTCCGATTCCGACTCCTCCTGATGACGTCAGTTATGGCTTAAAGTTATGATGTAATTTCCAGCCATACTTCCTTCCGCTCGCCATTTTGTATAAAAACCTCCAATTCACTACTGTTGTTTGTGAAATGCTTTTATTTTTGATCAATTTTTGCAAACCTTTTCTCTTCAGTCCACTGGACATTATACGGGTCAATTCCACAATTCTTTTTTGACTTACTGTGTAAATTATTGACTTATTACTATATACAGTATATATATACATGCTGTATATATAAGTTGTCACATATATGCTAAGAAAATAATTGTAAAAGATAAGCTCAAAACTACCGTAGATACTCGCATATTAGTCGATCTTGCAGATAAGTCGAGTGTATTTTTAAGCCAAAAATTACGAAATTTGTTATGACCCACGTATAAGTCGAGGGTAAAACGACAGCTTGCGACCTTTAACACTATGTACCAGCCGACAGGCACGCTAGATGGCACGTGGTAGCTAATGGTATGTTTGTTATCCAAAACCTGCAAAAGCTAATGTTCAAATTCAAGTATTTCACAGTTTAAAGAATTATTTAATGAAATTAGAAAAAAACTAGCTAATTAGCAGTAGTATTGCTGGCTTATAATTATTTCAAAGACCATGGGAAACAGCAGATGACCGGTGACTTAACACCGTGAAGCGTTGAGTGTACAATGTCATTACCCAAATTCTATGGACAATTGTGTTGCCCCGTGGCTAAGTCGACCCTGTTTTTTTGAATGAATTTTAAGGCATAAATTTTTCTACTTATACGTGAGTATCCACGGTAAATTCTGCCGTGATGTCTTCATGCCATGATGTCTTCAGCTTCTGAATTAGTTACCGCACATGGAAAAGAGACATTGCACTAGTTTTTCAGTAGGGGGGGCATGAATATAGGGGTAGGTGGGTGTTCAGTACCCACCCGAAAGAGTCAGCTGCTCAACTAATGAAAAATCAGTCAAAGTAAAGTTTTAGTTTATTTTGGCATTCAATTGACTTCCCTAAATATGCAAATGTCCACTACAGAATGACAGCCTAGTTAAGATACTATCTTTCATAGCATGACACAAAGTTTTAATTAAAAAATGCATTTTATTACTGAGAAACTATTAGTACTAGAGATAAAAATACAATTAATGTGTAGTAAAAATTTAATTTTTAGAAGGACAAGTGATCTTTAAAAACATTTACAGGTGACAACTGATTTTAAAAATCAAGAAATATGAATGATTGTAAAACCAAGTGATGGATTAGAAAGAAAAAAGGGTGATGCTTAAGACCTGAAAAAGCTGAGCTGATCACCTGGGGCCTCATGTATAACGCTGTGCGTAGAACACACACTATAACATGATGTAAGCACAAAAGTGGAAATGTGCTTACACACAAAAAAATTCAGATGCATAAATCTGTGCGAATGCCAACTTCCACATTCTTCTGCTCCATAAATCCCGGTCAGCGTGAAAAATAATGCACTTGCACGCGCCTGCTGTCCCGCCCCAACTCCTCCCAGAATTACGCCTCTTTGAATATGCAAATCAATATAAATAGCCCTTAAGCTCAGCCTTCTGTGAAAAGACAATGGCAAAAGCATGGGGGAAAATAGAAGGATTTCAGCGAATACCAAGTGGAGGCAAAGAAAAATGTACTATTTGTTGGTTTAAACAGTGGTATAAACAACAAAAGGAAGTTGATCGAGTGATATAGCGTGTCAGAGAAACTCGAAAGCTCAAGTTCACAAAGTCGCACAGTGCCCAAAATAAAAAAGAACTTGTCAGATATCAAAGTCGTCGTGAAATGGCGAGTCATAGCCCACCATCTGAGTGTCATATGAAAGCTTATTAGGGTACAGAGAAAAAAAAATAGGCACACAGTGTGAAAAAACCACGAAATGTCAACTTTAATCTCAAAATTTCCAGTTTAATCACGTAGTTTATTTTGTCATTAAAGTAGAACATCATAAACTTCATCTTAAAATCGTTTAATGTTTAGTTTCTCAAATCCCATCATAACTAAAGTAGCACGTTAAATGCTTTGTTTTGTATTTGATCTTCTATGTGCTCTATGTGTGTGAATCACAATGTGCTTCCGGGCTTTCTCTTCCTACGACAGGACACAGAATCCATTACATTCGTAATATTACAGTTCTCCGAATAATTAAAATACTGAGATGTATACATGATATAATTTTCATGATGATAGGAGTTAAAGCATGTTATTAAGGAACATTGAAATATCTTCGTAGTACGTGTTTAATTATGTAATTATTCTATCCATCTATCCTTCCAGTACCAGCAAGAATACAGCGCGAGGCAGGAACAATCTGTGAATGGAGCGCCAGTGCCTCGCTATAGCACTGCAGCACCGTGCCCTCACATGCTTAATTATTAACAATATAGATTATTTAAATGAAGTTAAAGTTTTTTCTGTATAATATAATAAACATATTTTGCTGCATGTCATCTTAAAAATGATATCGTCATCATATGTAAATATGTGCTTTATAAAGTGTCTCAGGTTGTGCAATATTATAACTGTAGTGCAAGTTTACAGTGAGGTAATTGTACTTATAAGTACAAACAGTTCTACAAGGAGCACTTGATGGACTGATTGAGTGCGCTTATAGTTCTTTGGATGAAACCGTTTCTGAAACGCGAGGTCCGTACAGGTAAGGCTTTGAAGCGTTTGGGGTGTGACAGCAGTTCAATAGACAGCATGGCAGAGGCAGTGTGTGCTAGATGCTGTATACCGATAATTCTCTTTCCGCTCAGCTGCTGTAGATCTGTGATTCACACTCAGATACAGTGATATAAATACTCCGAGTGGTGCAGTGAGTGTAATATGGAAAAAGATGATCTGCTGTGGCAACCCCTAATGGGAGAAGCTGAAAGAAGAAGAAGAAGGTGCAGTGAGAATAACAATGGTAAAGCAGCTATTGTATTTAGAATAGTTTCGCCATTCTGTGGACCATTATATTGTTACAGGTTAATTACAATCAGATGCATTAAACTAATAAACAATATGCGGTTAATTTCAGTGTATTTATAAAGCCACGTCAGAGATGTGGATCTAAAAAAGAAAGAGTAACCACACAGGAACAGTAGCACTGCTTTGACGCTGGGTGCCGCCAGTCTGCAAAACAGAGCGGAGAACTTGCGTACGCCAGGGTATGAGCTACTGTGGAAATGTGTGTGGCTTTATGGCAAGTTTAGGTTTTATACATCGCGATTTGAACATGGAAATGTTCTTACACAATATTTTTGTGCATACGCACCATTTATACATGAGGTCCCATATCTTTGTTCCCCAATAAATACAAGTCATCGCCAATATACTAAAAACCCAATTGTGCTTCATTCACTCAGAATATGGCACCAATGTAGGAAGTACTTCAAGATAGAGCAACTTTTATCTGTGGCACCTCTGCATAACAAGCACCTTTTTCCACCTTCTCAAACATACGCAGTTTTTAATGTCTGGAAAACATTCGGAATGAAATCACTTAGATATCTGTACATAGACAACGTCTTCGCATCCCACAAACAATTACACTCTAAATTTAACTTTCCAGCAACACATTTCTTTCACTACCTTCAAATTAGAAAGTTTGTTAAACAGAACTTGCCCAGTTTTCCTCACCTCCCACCTACCTCTATGCCGGAAAAGATATTGATCAGTCTTGAGGCCTCAGACAGCATTTCTGTAATATATAAAAACATTTTAAAGCCCCTCCCTTTCAAAGATCCCAGAGTACAGTGGGAAAAGGATCTCTTACTCAACATTTCAAAAAAGGAGTGGAAGGCAGCCATGCACAGAATTTACTCTAGCACCACTCTAGTGGAGAAGGACAAACAAACCGTAATTGCCTTTACTTCACTACTAGCACATAGACTTGTCTTGCTCAACTGGGAGAATCCTAACTCACCTCTTTTAAGTCAGTGGGTAACTGATATTATATATTATTTGAAATTGGAAAAAATCTAATTCTCATTTAGTGGATCTGCACAAAACGTTTTTAAAACATATCAGGATCTAATCAATAACATTTTAGAATAAGCATTTAAACTGAGGAAGCAGATTCTCTTTCCTTTTTTATTCTATTTATAATTATTTATTTTTTCCTACTATTAAAGTTCTGCGGTGGGTTGGCACCCTGCCCAGGATTGGTTCCTGCCTTGTGCCCTGTTGGCTGGGATTGGCTCCAGCAGACCCCCGTGACCCTGTGTTTGGATTCAGCGGGTTGGAAAATGGATGGATGGATGGATGGATACTATTAAAGTTTTACTCTGTTGGCCTAGCTCCCTTTCTCATGGTGGGGTTGATTTGATTCGAACCTACTGTAGTTCTGTAAAACTTGACATGCTTGTATGGAATTGTTTTTTAATTTTAAATAAATTCAATAAAATGTTAAAAAAGAAAAGAAAAAAGAAAATATATGAGACCTTGCAATCTGTATTGACCAGCATCCAAGAGTAATATTTTCATAATTCTGTAGTCTATGTTTCATTATCTTCAGGTTGTTCTGAAGGAAAACAAAAGATCAGCTCTCTATCAGGTGGATCAGTCTAATCAATCACCCTGTATCTAAACAAAAACTCTTCCATTGAGTTTTACTGTTGTACAAATTAAGCCATATCCTATAATAATTATTGTGTGCATCACTTTCTTATATAATAAGAAGACAGTGATATCCAAATACAAAATAAATATCCATGAAGAAAGCAGTAAGCCCTCCAAATATTCCTGTTTTGGCTAAACATTTAATCAGAACACTAACAAATAAATTCATAATGCTACCAATCCAAACAAAGTAAATGTGTTCGGATAATAATTGAGTTGGAATGAAAACCTGAGTAAGAAGTTGCATCTAAATCCCTTATGGATAACAAAGGACTACACATATTACTGAATTATTATGTTTTGTGGCATGTCCTTTAAAATGACAGTGAAGAAAATCTGCCCTGTACTTTTAATATTACTCATCTTAATAATTCCAGCTCATAAAGCATTTTCACCAAAGCAAATTTTCACAGTTCATAGTTACATTCTGATGTGAGAGGATGAGAGGAAAGTCACATTACTTTACCAACACTTTAAGCATTTGCTAATGACTTATGTGATTTCCAGTTCTCTGGTAGTATTTTAGTCATATTTGAATAATGTTTTCCAAGATATCTCTGTGAGTCTACATTGTGGTATATACTACATACAGTATTTCATTCTCTGACCTTAAACATGACTTTTGATATATCCTAGATGTCTTCCATGACTTTAGGAAAAATATTCCTTTGCCAGACTGGAAAAGTTTGAGTTTCATAAGTCTTCTGGGCTATTCCTGGATTATGAAATATTTTCCAGGGAACTTACAAACAAAATGGATTTGAACTGAACACAGTCATATTGGTCAATAAAGACAAAACGTTTTGACATTGAGGCTTTCTGATGCCAGCTAGATGCACCATTGTGTGTTCGTTATTTTTACCCATCTAGTAATTCTGTTATGTACTTATTCAGTAAACTGACTATGTAAGAGACTATTGGTGGGATGGAACCAGTACCATAAATACTTGAACTTAAAAATAGCAATTTCTAAGAAAAAGCCCAGTAACTGCAATATAATAACAAGAAGGACTCACATGACCTGGCACCCAGGGAAAAGAAACAAATGCTGAAAGGTTCTTAGATCACTATTGATATTTTTAGTGGCAGAGGGTTGGAAGCTTGTCTGCTAAACCAATAACTCAAAAATAGAAGGAAAAGTTGGAATGAGAAATTTCTTTCAACACCATTTTGTGTTACCAGAGGCAAAAGCAAACTTAAGATCAGAAACATGTCAAGGTTAAAAAACAAAAACAATAAAACCCTAAAGCCTAAAGGAGTGCCCCTTCAGAATGATGTCAACTTTAATCAGTTCTTCAGATGATGAGAGATCTGCCCTTAACCCCCTTCCCCTTTTTTAACTTTTACCTTTCTGATGGTCTTTTTTCTATTAATATTTCATTTTGTATTTTACAAAAATTTTGACAGAAACTCGCAAAGAGGCAAAAAGGTAATTGTGACATAGTGTACATAAGAGAAACACCTTAATCTACAGTACGCTCAATGACACTGTTGCATTATGAACAAAAAGTAACTCCATTTGATGCAACCAAACGACTGCAGCCTTGTCCTGCACGACAATCCTCTAGACAACGCAGAATCCTAAAGCCACCATTTGCGTCTGTAACAGTTGGCTGTGCAGAAAAAAAGCAGAAACAAGGCTGTTGCTGTTTTGTTTGAGAATTAGCTACCTGTAGGAAGACAGTAGAAATATGGTAGCTGTACTTTATGAAGTGTTTCAGCTCATTATTGAAGCAAAACAGAAATAGAACCAGTGTACAGCTGGTAACAAAATAAGACGGCTGTACTACAAGACTCAATTTATGAAATGTCTGTAAGTTAACAGAATGAACATCACATATCTGTAGATACAAGAAACTGTTTACACAATTACAAATTCTTTCAGAGAGGGTGGATATGTGTACCAAGGTGTGTTTTTATACACAATAATATTGCAGAGCTTGATGTTTGTTTTCTTCATATGCAATTTGATTATTGTTTGTCTTCATATACATGCTGTTTATGTGTTAACATAGTCATTTATTCATGTTCTACCTTACAGTGTAACCGAACAGAAAAAAATGTTTGATAAAGTAGGGGCTTTAAACAACTTTCTAAAAAGAGAAATTAAGCTTGTTGCCAAATCATAATCATCATAAACCTAAGTAGTTTGATTAATGTTACACAGTAAAAAAAGAATAGCACTGTCTCCATTTAGCAAGGTATGTCAGGCTGTCATTACAGAAGTGCTGCACGACCAGTTTGCTTAACAGGAACAGAACACCTGCCAATTGTGATAAATCCTCTGGTCAAGTTGGAACAAAAAACAAACGACTTCAGCTATTGCCTGACTAGACAAATATTCCCAGTTCCCTACACTGGTAAACCAAAGCAAAAAGAGACTTAGTTTTTTCAAAAAAGAAACTTAAACCAAAAAGTTCTTTACCTCATAACTAAAACAATGTCTTGCTTTTCTTTTAGAGGGGCTACCCTCACTCTTGCCTTCATGAAACAAAGCTCCAGTTAATGATGGAGCATTTTTCTCCATTCATATATAGTAATGGCACATTAAAGATATCAATTTAAAGATACCCTTTAACTAACCCGAGTATTAAATGGATGATCACACAAAAATTGCAGCACTGTTCATAGATGTTATGAGTGATTATATTTTAAATGTCAAAATGAGAGAACAAGTCTGCCTATGTTTAATATTCTGTAACAGTGTAAACTCAGTTTAAGGGGCAAATGTTTTGGAAGAACTTCCATACAAAAACCAAAAATATTATATTGAATTTTATGTAGGTCAAACTTTCAGCAAATTGGAAAGACAGTGATAGCGGAAGTGATCTGGTTTAGGAGCGGAATGGATGAAATTAAAGAAATGGACATAGTTCTTAATTAATTTTTTTCTGAGGTGTTCACATGTGAAAAACTTAAAAATGTATCAAAATACTTAATAATGTGGTGATTACAGAAAAAAATACTGTTAGACTGAAAATAATTAAAATCAAATAAATTATAGTGATTTGATAACATTCATCTTAGGGTGCTGAAGAAGCACAGTGATTACATGTATATACACTTGTGTATTTTTCATAAATGTCTAGAGAGTGTGACGCTTACAAAGACTGGAATTCAGACCATATGTTAAAAAAGTGATTGGGGTTAGTCCTGCTTACTACAATTAACTACCAGTTGGTTTACAATGTATCATGGGTAAATTAATGGACTCTGTTATTAAAATAAGAAACAAACAAGAACTATCAACAACAGATGAAATGGGATTAGACATTAGAGACCATGTTTCACGTATATGCTGGAATTCTATAAGGAAACAACAAAAGCATTGAAGCAGTATGACATATATGATATTATTTGCACGGTGGCGCAGTGGGCAGCACTGCTGCCTCATAGTTAGGAGACCCGTGTTTGCTTCCCAGGTCTTCCCTGCGTGGAGTTTGCATTTTCTCCCTGTGTCTGCGTGTGTTTCCTCCCACAGTCCAAAGACGTGCAGGTTAGGTGCATTGGCGATTCTAAATTGTCCCTAGTGTGTGTGCTTGGTGTGTGTGTGTGTGCCCTGCGGCGGGCTGGGGCCCTGCCCGGGGTTTATTTCCTGTCTTGCGCCCTGTGTTGGCTGGGATTGGCTCCAGCGGACCCCCATGACCCTTTAGATGGGATATAGCGGGTTGGATAATGGATGGATGGATTATGTACCTCATGAGAGGCTAGTGGTCATACTAAAATAAGCAGAAATTAATGTTGTGATTCCTGTCTTTTTCTTTGAATTTTTCACTTTGAATATTTTTCTTCATATTATTGTTTTATTTTTCAGATGTTTGTGTAATATTTCTATTACTATGATAAGGGTATTGTCCCACCTTTATAATTTAGATTAGGGAGTTGGTCTCGTCCGGGAGTTGGTCTCATCCATTGTGAGAGATGGACATCTGAAGCGGAGCTCCATTAGCAGCGGTGTTATCTTTTAATATTATTTCTTTATTATCCTGAGATATCCTGTGTTTATTCATCGCCGAGGGTTCTACTGCAGTATATGCAAGCATATATAAACATGGTCGGTAAGAAAGGGGCTCAGAAAGAAATGGAAAAGAAAACTAAAGCTACATCCAAACCCAGAGCAGCAAGTCCAAGTTCAAACTCAAGCTATGGCCTTTCAGAGAAAGCCCTGACTCCTCAGGAACACGGTTCACTGCATCGTCTCCAGTTGAGAGCGAAATGGGGAGCGAATGTGCGAGTGACGCAGGTCACAATAGCTCGCAGATTGGAGAAGATCATTTGAAACTGGAAAAGGCCTCGCAGTCCACGCTTTCACCTACTCCACGCAAGCCGGGAACATTGGCTTTAATAGAGCCCACCGCTTCGCCTACGGTGTTCGAAAGCAGAAATGACCTGTCCGAACGGAAGGTGATGATCGCTGTGCTAAAGCAAGAGATAAAGAATGATATAAAGAAAAGCGAGAAGGCAAGTGAGAAGCTGCTACGGCGGGAGCTGTGGCAGGATAACAAAGACTCGGAGAAACGCGTATATATCTGCTTTGAGGCGGCCTTTAATGCTATGCTGGATAAAACTGAGGGGCACATTCAGGAAAGCGCGTCTAAACTGAGCACACTTGCCAATCAGCTGCAGGATGCTAAGCAGGTATTCACGAAACAAACTGAAATAGCCGAAAATCTAGCATCTACCGCTGATGGAAAAGCAACAGCTGCCAGTTCCGAATGCAAAAAACTCAGAGACAGACTTGCTGCTCTGGAAGATGGAAACAGAAGGAATAATATTAGAATCGAAGGTCTGCCCGAGAATCTTGAAAGTCCAAACCCAGTGAAATTTGCAGCTGAACTATTTTCTAAAATAATTGGAGAGGACTTTAAATCAGATACCTTTAGACCTAGGTCTTTTATTAACCGCTTCGAGAGATTATTATGTAAGCTAGATGTGATGGCACTCCTCAGACGCAAGCAAGAGATTATATTTGAAAATAACCACATTTGTATTTTCCCTGATTTCTCTCCCACAACAGCTGCTAAACATGCAGCCTTCTACAACATTAAACAGCGGTTACGGCAAGCCAATATCAAATACAGCCTCTTGTACCCTGCCAAACTGAAAGTGGATGTTCAAGGCCAATACCACGTCTTTTCAAGCAAGGAGGAAGCAGAAAAGGAATTAAGAAAGCTGATCCCGACACTATTCTGAAACACAATAGTGAGTCGCATCCTGTCATGGCATGGCAAGGAGATATCACCTGCTATCTGATCCACTTGTAATGATACGGGTATTATAATTATACATCCATTTCATTACTCAGACGCTTTCTGTTTATGTTTTAATCACAGTTATAGACATGTGTGTGGAAGAAATTAACCTTTTTTTTTTCTTACTACCCTAAAGGAGACTGTTTAACACCATACCCTTGGTTTATTGTTATTATTGCATTAAGACTTACTATGCTTATCCTGGACCACTTTCTAACACCATCCCCTGGGTTTATTATTTTATTACTTTAAGATTGCTGCACGTTATCTATCTACAGTGGAACCTCTAGATACGAGTTTAATTCGTTCCAGCACTGAGCTTGTATAGCGAATTTCTCGTATCTAGAACAAACTTCCCCATTGAAAATAATGGAAATCCAGTTAATCCGTTCCGCACCCCAAATATATTAACATAAATATCAATTTTCCTAACAAATAACACTGATAAATTATATATACTGTAGTCTACCTTTAATAAATAACACTGGAAAATAATATAACTGATTATTAAAAGAATCAAAACAGGTGTCCAAAGTGCAGTAGAGCATTCAATAAATCTTTAAATAAATAATCCTTAAAACAGTTGTGAAGTGGAGGTTTAAAATACACAAGAATAACAATCCTTTAACACGAGGTTAAAACATCAAAAGGATGCAGTCTTTAAAAAACAGATGACAATCCCCAGTGCTTCTTCTCTGTTAGCGTCTCACCTGCGGGCTCTGCAACAGGCGAGACACTCTTAATGCAGCTGACCTTCTCTACACCGTCCTGCTTCAGCTGTTTGGCTCGCCTGTTCAGCTCACTGTTTAGCTACACGCGAGCCTGCACTCGCTCACTCTTCCGCATTGACTTCCTGCTGCTGGCTGGCTGGCTGGCTGCCTGCCTGCCTGCCTCAACTTCCGTTCTCTGTCCTCTCTTTTCTTTTACTTCTTCTCCCCCTTAACCGGCTCGCGCTTCTCTATATATGCGGGGAGGACATGGCAGCTGCAGCCCATCAGCCACAGGAACAATCATGGATGTGGGCAGTTTCCCACCTGTGCACTTAAGTGAGAAACGCAAACACCGCAGATCGCGGCTCGCAACTGCTACCACGCCCCCTCGCTAAGCCGTGAGCTATACCCACAGCCTGGCTCGTGGCTCGTTACGCGAGCCAATGCTCGCATTTAGATCTGAATTTTTCGCTCATACTTTCCTCGTATTTTGAATTTCTCGTATACAGAGGTGATCGTATCTCGAGGTTCCACTGTATTATAAAAAGAAATCCTGTCCTGGAAAGCTAAAAGCAAGTCTATGATACGTGATCTTCTCGTAAGACATTTTAAAGACCAGCGAGACCAAAGACACGCCCTACTTACAATCTACCCGCGAGACCAAAGACACACCCTATTTACAATCTATCAAATAGGACAATAGGCAGCAAAACATTCAGTCTTGTGAAGGATTTGAGCACACACAGATCCAGGGCTTTCAGCGCATATAAAGCGTATAAGGACAGTACGTTATAAATTAAATGTCGACATCTAAGCAAAGAAGAGAGCAGCGCGGAGAAAAGAGACTCAAATGCGCTGGACAGAAAAAAGAGCAAAAAAGAATAATCGAGGTGCAAATTCAGAAAATAAGGAAAGTAATTATCAGCCCGGAACAAGTGGAATTGAAAAAAAAGCACGTCCAATCCAGCTCAGAATTAAAAGACAATGAGTAAAAGAAAGTAGAACTTCATAAAGATGTTTACAAACGTTGGTGCTAAACACATGCAGAGCAGGGGGGTATTTTCCGTACGTCGCTTAAATCATCTGAGATCAGGTGCCTCATCTTGGATAAGTTAATGCCGGTGACACACATCCGGGATAGGTCGGTTTTTCAAACGCAGTCGTATAGTAGATTAGTTGAGCTGGATCTAATCATACAAGATGAATGTGCACGCCCGCGCTGAGTGAAAAGCCCATATATATTGAGTCTAGAAAACATTATCAGCAAGTCTTTGATAGGCTGTAACAAAATGACGAAAGAACGGGCACATTTTTTTTTCCACAAACGCGGAGCAAGACCTTTTATTAGAAGGACATGAAGAATTTCAAGATTTAATATGCACAAGGGGTAACACTGCAAAAGCAGCCCAAACCAGAAAAGACGGCTGGCAAAAAGTGGCCGACAAATTAAACGCGTGTGTATTGTACTTACTGAAAGCAGCGTTTCATTTCCTATGTGTCAGATTAATTATTATTTAATATGTCATAATTCCAGATCAAACGTGAGCAGAAGGAGAACACAGGAACAGGTTAAAGTGAAGTACAAGAATATACTTCAAACTGGTAAATATTGGTATATAACTATTTAAAGAATTGTTGACATAAAGAATCATATACGTATAATATAAAAACATTAATTTTAAAGCTAATAAGAAGGCAGACAAGCAAAACACAGGTGGAGGTCCACGTGGTCCAGACCTAACCCCTGCAGAAGAGTTGGCTCTCCAGAAAAATGCCCATCGCCCTGTTTCTGAGGGCATTCCACGGGGAAGCTCCTCCTCAGAACCAGTGGCAGGATGCAGTGGTCACTTCATTTCAGGTAAAGGATGGTCATTGCATATATTTGTCCTCCATGTGTGCCATAGGTATGTTCCATATAGCCCTCTTTTTTGATGGATCATTTGCAGGGAATGTCATATCCCTAGAACCTGTGTCTGACCAACGAGATATTGACGAAGGTCAAATACTTGATGAAGACACTGTGTCTGATTATTCATCAGGAGGAGAGGTACATTTTCCAAATAATGTTTGATCAAACTCCAGTCTGATCAGTCCCATGTGTCCCAATCACATTTGGAAATCGTGGGTAATGGGAATGTTAGGCTGCTTGTGAGATTCTTTATGGAACTGTGGGTGTTTTTGCCTGTGTATTACCTACCTGCAATGGCATGAAATGCCTCTTTTATTGTCTGCATACACAGGTGTCCAGGAAACACTATGAAAACCCGAAGGAAATATTTCAGAGCCAAACAGACTTTACGAATTGCCTGGCAAACTGCACTTTTAGTTAGATTTTCCGCATCGCCTACAGAATATAAAAAAAGTGCCGCTTGTAAAAATCCTCAAAGTAATGCATACTGTCTGTGTGGTTGTGAGAGCCCGACTTCGCCAAGTTTGACTTCGAATATAAGGTGCTAATAAATCTTTGAGGTACAATATTCCCCTTTGGCTAAAGCGGTATCTTTCGAAAAGAATTTCCTCCGGGAGCAATAAAGGATCTTCCCGATTGCGCAAAACGCTCTCTATATGAAATTCTCTTTGTATAATTTGCGCACCGATATTAATTGGTCGCTCATTCATGAACAGCGAAGCCATGACTGGATGACTTCCACGCACCGTCACTGATCACGTGTGTAAACTAATCCTTGTTTACGTAGAACAAACCTGCTCCGAGCAGGTTTGAGGATTAGGATGTGTTGCTATGACAATACGTCCAGCAAGAGTTTCGAAAAACCGACAGATGCAGGATCAGGCCAAATCGTCAACAATTACATCCGGCTAAACGACTAATCCACGTACGAAAAATACCCCCCTGACCTCATTAAAAAGATTCAGGATATTGGGACTCGCAAGATTACGAATATTGTTTTTACAGAAGTTCTGAAATAAAAGTGAAACTAATGAAATAGCAACAATTCAAAGAAAAAAAAATCTTAAAAGTGTGTATTCGGAAAACCAAACACGGGGGTTGGCGAGCGAAGCGAGCAGGGGGCGAAGCCCCCTAGAATTATATATTTTATGCTTATAGTTTGTTAATGATTACATATAATCATAGTTTGTTAATGATTATATTTTAGGCATATAGAATTTAGACTATATTGGCAATAGATATCTCTACTTTTTAATCCTAAAACACCACTGTGTGGGGGCTTGTTTTGCTTTGGACGTGTTCTGTCTCTAGGTATGTCAGAGGACCGAGACTTTGTGAAGTGGGGTCCAGCCTCACGTGGGGAGGCAAAAGGGGGGGATAAGGGGGGAAAGAAAGAGAGCAGGCTATATCTAATCTATCCTTTTAATCCTAATAATTATAACTACCAACATAACAACAGGCTGCATGGCAATAACTCTTGGGGATATAGGAAATTAAGGTTATAGCTGTCTCACTTCCAGTTAAGACTATAAAATGACATCAAAAACTCAGAATCAATATCTCCAGGATGGGACAGTCAACTTTGTGAGCTGGAATGTTAAAGGCCTGAATCACAAATTAAAGAGAAAGAAAGTACTCTCTCACCTAACAGGTTTAAACGCTAAAATAGTATTTTCACAGGAGACCCATTTACTAAGCAAGGATCAGTTCCATCTGCAAAAGGACTGGACTGGCCAAATGTTCCATTCTAGCTTTACAAAGAAAACTAGAGGGGAGGGAATTCTCATACATAGAACAGTCCCATTTGTAGCATCAGATCTAGTATCTGATCCAGAAGGACAGATTATTTCATATCTTTCCCACAGGAATAAATTAGAAACCAAGAAAGTATCAGAACTAAAAAGTGAAATTACTAGAATAGATGAAGAACATGCCAGGCTTCCAAGCGAGGCTCTACATAGGAAAAGGCAGGCTCTGCATTCAGAACTCAACCTCTTGACAACTAAAGAAACTGAATAACTAATTTATAAATCCAGACATCATTACTATGAACACGGAGTGAAAGCTAATAAGCTTTTAGCTGAACAAATTCACAAGCAAGAAGTTCGCAATGCAATCCCAGTAATCACCAACACGAACAGAGATGGAATCATTGACCATAAAAATATAATGCACACATTTAGAGACTACTATAAATCCTTATATTCTACTGAGTTCAAAGAAGACAACACACAATCTAATGCATTTCTGGATACATTACAGTTACCACAAATAGATACTTTTAGTGCGGAGGAACTGGATAAACCTCTGGCGCTATCAGAATTACTAGATGCTATAAAGTCACTTCAAGGTGGGAAAGCAGCAGGCCCTAATGGCTATCCTGCAGAATTTTATAAGAAATTCTCTGCTCAGCTATCTCCCCTCCTATTAGCAACATTTACAGAAGCTAGAGACAATCACATTTTACGTCAAACTTTTCGCCAAGCATTAATCACTATCTTCCCTAAACAAAATAAGGACTTATTACAATGTGCATCATACAGACCAATTTCACTTCTGAATAATGATGTTAAGATACTCTCAAAAATCATAGCTAGAAGGATGGAGAAAGTGTTGCCTTTGGTAATATCACAAGATCAAACTGGATTTATCAAGGGTCAACACTTATCCTCCAATCTTCAACACCTGTTTAATGTAATATACTCACCAACAAAGTCAAACACACCAGAAATATTATTATCATTGGATGCAGAAAAAGCATTTGACATGATAGAATGGAAATATCTTTTCACTACATTAGAGAAATCAAACTACTGTATACCAACCCAGAAGCTTCAATTTGTATTAACAACATTTGTTCAGACTATTTTAAATTTGAATGTGGTACCAGACAAGGATGCCCCTTGTCACCACTGCTATTTGCAATCGCCATTGAACCACTGGCGGTTTACTGGCGAAATGCTGATCAGATAAATGGGTTTATCAGAGAAGGACTTGAACAGAAAATTTCTCTACATGCAGATGATATGGTACTGTATATATCAGACCCGCAAAATTCTGTGCCTGCAGTCTTAACAGTACTTACAGAATTTCAAAAGATCTCTGGTCTCAGAATTAATTTGAATAAAAGTGTACTCTTTCCAGTGAATTCTCAAGCACACAATATTAGATTGGACACCTTCCCTTTTATCATTGCAGATCAGTTTAAATATCAAGGGGTAAACATCACAAGTAAACACAAAGCTCTTTATCAACAAAATTTCACCGTCTGTATGGAAAAAATTAAGCAAGACTTGCATAGATGGTCAACCCTTCATCTCACTCTAGCTGGAAGAATTAACATTGTCAAGATGAATATTCTTCCTAAGCTTCTTTTTTTATTTCAAAATATTCCAATATACATCAATAAATCATTTTTTATGTAATTAGATTCAACAATAACCTCATTTATCCATCCATCCATCCATTTTCCAACCCGCTGAATCCGAACACAGGGTCACGGGGGTCTGCTGGAGCCAATCCCAGCCAACACAGGGCACAAGGCAGGAACCAATCCCAGGCAGGGTGCCAACCCACCGCAGTAACCTCATTTATTTGGAACTCAAAACATCCACGTATCAAAAGAGAGACCCTACAAAGACCTAAGGCAGAAGGTGGCATGGCTCTACCTAACTTTCAGTTTTGTTACTGGGCAGCAAATATACAAGCTATAAAAACCTGGACACAAATAGATAAACATACACAGGCCTGGTCCGCACTAGAAGTAAAATCCTGCAATATTTCTTTACATTCCCTGCTTTGTGCCTCAATAAATGCAAGGTATCGGCAATATATTAATAACCCAATTGTGCTTCGCTCACTCCGAATATGGAACCAATGCAGAAAGCATTTTAAGATGGAGAAGCTTTTATCTGTAGCACCTCTGCAAGAGAACCACCTCTTTCAACCCTCACAAACATATGCAGTTTTTAATATCTGGAAAAGATTTGGGATTAAATTGCACAGAGATCTTTATATAGACAACATCTTTGCATTCTACGAACACTTACATTCCAAATTTAACTTTCCAGCTACACATTTCTTTCACTATCTACAAATTAGGAAATTTGTTAAAAAGAACCTGCCCGATTTTCCTCATCTTGCACCCTCGTCAACGCTGGAAAAAATATTGCTCAGTTTCAAGGACTTAGACACCATCTCTGCAATATATAAAATTATTTTACAGTCCTTCCCTTTCAAAGATCCAAGAGGACAATGGGAAAAAGATCTCTTAATCAATATATCAGAAAAGGAGTGGAAAACAGCAATGCAGAGACTTCACTTGAGCTCCATATGCTCAAAGCATACAATTATTCAACTCAAAATTATATATCGAGCACATCTGTCCCACCTAAAACTGTCCAAAATGTTTCCAGGGCAAGATCCAACCTGTGAATGCTGCAATCAAGTCCCAGCCTCACTGGATCACATGTTTTGGGCCTGCACCAAATTAACATCATTTTGGACTAACATTTTTAAGTGCCTTTCAGACAGTCTTGGGGTCACAATCCCTCCTAACCCATTAACAGCTGTGTTTGGTGTGCTTCCAGATGGGCTTAAAGTGGAGAAGGACAAACAAACTGTGATTGCACTCACTACACTTTTGGCACGTAGACTTATTTTGCTAAACTGGAAGAATCCTAATGCTCCTCTTTTAAGTCAGTGGGTAACCGATGTTTTATACTATTTGAAATTGGAAAAAAATCAAATATACAGTTAGAGGTTTGGTACAGATTTTTTTAAAAACCTGACAGGATATAATCAGTAAAATTTTAGAATAAGCTCTTAAAGCACAGAGGAAGCAATTATCTCCGCATCTCTTTTTCCTCCCCATTCATCTCTACTGGCCTATTAGACTCATCAATTTAGGTATGTCTACAACCCTTAAGTTTTACTCTGTTGGCCATGCTCTCTCTCTCAGGCGTGGGGGTCAACTTGTTTTTTTTTTCCAGTCCTATTATTTGTAAAAATTGATTGATTTGTATGAATGATTACAATAAAATTAATTTTAAAAAAATTTAGATTTTACTTTAGTATGGCTAACAATGTTGTCAGTAACCAAGCTTCTGGAGGATTCTAAAACAAACCTTATGGACTTTAAACTCAAGTCCTTTTTCTCCTCTGATTTGGCAGCTCAATTTTGGCTTCTTCTTAATTACTTTAACCTGAATTTTTACCAATTTTTTTATTTAGTTATTACATTTTTTTTAGTTTATAAGATTTTAGTTTTTTGAAAGCTGAGTCTTCATGCTTTGTTGTCATGTATAACTGCATCACATCAACCTTTTGAAAGCAGCTAATGGCTGATAGAGGATCTAGCCTGGTTGATAACGACTGCCTTTCTTACTTGCATCATAGATGTCCACCTTAATAAAAGTACAAACAATGTGTGTTTCTGTATCTATGTTTCCATCTGGTTGCTATGCCTCTTTTATGTGACATTTGGTATGGGGTTCACAAAAATGGTGTTAATGTTTGTGATGCAACATCTGTTGGAATGAAACATGCAATGTATTTTATTATTATATGCGTCACATATAGACCAAACCCTAACCCTAATACATGTGAATAGATGGTGTACTACAAACCATAATGGCAGTATTGTTGATTATGTAAATTTTAAACTGTCTTAGGTAGCACAGCTAGTTAACTGATGAATTACAGTGCAACCACACAAGATACAATGAATGAATGCTGCTGGTTGTAGTGGAATAACTTTGTAAACCTTGCTTTCTGTGAAGGAATGCCTTCATACAAAAAGTACATGTTTGAGTCTGTAAATTATTGTGACATACCTTGGAGTCACAGTGCTCTTGCATGTGGTGAACGACCCTTTGTTATTCTTGCTGAATATAAATATCATCATACCTCCAGGCTTTAAAAAACAATTCACAGTGCTTAGAAGAGACTTCATTTTTCCTTTTGATTTTACTTCCAGTATTCATGAAGGAGTTTTTTTGGTTTTGATTTTATTTCCGAGAGAAATGCACATCTTCCAGTTAGCTGCTTTAAACACCAGAGCAGTCGCTCTGAATCACACAGTCACAACAGTCAGAAAGAACAGCCAGGGGATATGTGAACTGTTGATCATTTATTCTATTTTGCCTTCTCACAACTGGCACAACAACCAAGACTTAACCTGTTCTCCTTTAACAAATGATCTCTGGGCGTATGCTCTCTCTCTACACTCTCTACACTGTACACAACAGTTTGAAGATCATAGGATGCAAAAATAGTTCATCCTCAAAAACCTTTCCATATCAGAAGGTCTTGGGTCAAAATGCTTTCTTTGATACAGTGCATGGAAACCTTCTTCAGTTGTTTGAAAAACACAGAACAGCCCAGCATTCTAATGTTGAAATTAAATCAAAGTATGCCAGAGTATTCCAGCACACTGCTTGTCACTTCATTACCAAAAATATTTCTATAGGTCAAACACTAGCAACAAAAAAAAAAATAAATTGCTATTGAATGGTCCATGTAGTACTTCCATGAAAATTACACTTAGTGACACTGTAGGAAATCGCTCAACAGAAGATTTTACAATTCAACCAATTGTGCTAAACAATAACATATAATCAAATACATTAACTTATATAATATTTACTATGTAGACAATTTAATATAGAGTAAAATGAACTGAGTCAAATGAAAAACTTCAATAATATTTCATTTGAAACACATTGGGTCAAATTAAGTAAATAAGCTGTACAGATAGATGGACAGATTGGTACAGGGGTGGCCTAATGCTTTTGTCCACATCGACTTTTACAGATCTATTGCTTGTATATTGATGCATTAATTTCTTTCTCTTCAACACCAAGCATATCCTCTGGTAGGGCAAACAAGTTGTCTTCACTTATACATTTCTTTAAAGTTCTTTGATTGTGAGTGTGCATGAATGTGTCCTTGTGTGTGACTCCATTTCTGTGTACATGTGTATTTAATTAAATTATGCATATCAACAATTATTTGTGCAAAGTTTTGCAAATCAATAGGCCAGGTCCCATAACTAAATGGAAAAGACTTCAAAAATTCCAATTAAATCAAACAATATATACAGCAGTTTTTGTTGGGCATAGGTCAAACTGTTTATGAAAGAGATGGAGATAAGTAATGGCTTAAAATGGACCGATAACAATAGGCCTAAAATATGTACCAGAAAGTGAGATTAGATAATCCTGAATCTCAGAACAAATTCTGTCTTGCTACAGTGTTCAAGTACACAAGAATTTAATCAGCTCACACAATCCTGGATAGGCTGATCCAGATTAATGTGCCTTTACAAGGCCTTATCAGTCGCGCATTAATTAGCCAGTTGACCATGGACTACAAGTCTGACAAACAAACAAGGAGCAGTAAAGCAGCTGCTAAGGAAAGAGAGATGATGTGGAGGAATATTCCTGATAGCATGAAACATTTCAACAGTGAAATCCGTCTAAACTTTGTGTGGTGAATTGTTGCATTGTGCAAAATGTACCGTTGACGATATGACTCTACTTGAAACGTTATAGGCTGTCAAGCGAACATTGTATTATGTTTTTGTCATTTTAATATCATCAAAAAAGTATGACCTATGACATTAAGTGTTCAGCATACATAGAGTTGTTCTAGTCATTATTGTTTGAAATGTCGAATGTTAATCTGTCTGTGAATGCTCTATTGTCCGTTAATTACATGCTAAAAGAAACCAAAGACTAAATACTTTACATGTACACATCTGTAACAGAAGACTCATTGCGCCCACTCTTTGAAGGATAACTTACCCTGTTGAAACCTGAGACACCAGATATCTGGCCTCAACATTTGTAAAATAATTGCATGGCAACTTATATTATTTTAAGAATGAATAAGAGGACATGTTGATATTTGTACTGAGTATTTGATATATATATACTTGTGCTTCATTTGCAAAAGCAATCTGCCAAATGAACTACAATATAATGCAGAAGTAATATTCTTGCCTTATTCTATTACAGAATCCTGAATCAAAAAACTATCTTAATAAGCATATCGGTATAGGTATTTGCTGAAAAGGAGTGTCTTCAGAGACGTTTCTTTAAGCGTCTTTTGAATTAAAAATTTACAGGAATGGTAGAATAAATACGATTACAATAATAATGAAACTAACAATCATGCTGATAGTGAAGCTTTAAAGGAACACAGGGGTTTTCAAATATTCTTGCATAGATACATAAATACCTAAACTTCATTTAAATGCAGCACATGCAAGGAAGGCCATACATTATATTTGTTCAGAAGATGCATTTTTACATCATTTATGAAAACTACAGAAAAACAAATCAATCTTGTTCTAACATTAAACCATTTCCTCCACAATTATAATTGTGTAACCATTAAATTATTTTTATTACTAGCTACATTATTTTGTCTGCTAATAATTTGAGGATTTACCAAAACTTTGGTATGCCCATAATTAATCTGCATTTTTAATTAAGAGACTTAAAGTTTTGTTTCTTTTCATTATAATACTTGTCTTGTTCACATAGACCACTTTAATCCCCCCTATTGTTAGCTGAGTTATTCATGAATTTTGCATTGAAACATGTCTCTGCTAATATGAAAGTGTACTGTAGCTATATCTTCTCCACCTTGATACAATCTTTTAACACTTCAAATATTTATTGTCCCCCTTCAAATGCACTTTTTAATTTTCCAGGGAGATAAATGGCATGGGTTTACAACAATATACTAGTATCAGAAGAAGTAATTACATATTGTCACAAAGAGAATGAAAACATGCTTATTATGTCTGTGCTCTAGAGATAATTAGAAAAAGCTTTTGAGTAACATATTTTTGTTATCTCTATGATGAGGATGGCATTCCTAGCTCAAATTGAATCTGAATGAATATTTATAAAATGCTGAGGACTTCTGCATTAAAATTTTGATGTCTGTGTTTGTGAAAGTAAGATAAAGTTAATTTCTGATCATAAGACTATCAGTATGAAATGCCTTGTCACCATTTATTTTTATTGGTAGTATAATTACTTTAGGTTTCAAAAATTGAATTGGATTTAAAAGAGTCACTGTTTAACTCCAAAACCGTAGATTAGCTTCACTGTGTAATTTGTATCAGAATGATTTAACGTGAAATATACTTTTTTGGACAAAATGTAAAAGTCAAAAAGCTAATTGCTGACTTTATTGCAGGACTGCTGTTGCGTGAATCCAGCTTATTTTGTAAAAACATATATATATATATATATATATATATATATATATATATATCCATCCATCCATTTTCCAACCTGCTGAATCCGAACACAGGGTCACGGGGGTCTGCTGGAGCCAATCCCAGCCAACACAGGGCACAAGGCAGGAACCAATCCCGGGCAGGGTGCCATATATATATTTATATATATATATATTGCAAAGAAAACAGAAACAATAATAAAGGTTTGGGAATCCACCCCATATATTATAGACTTGCTGTAGAAAAAAATGATGCATAGTTACATATGACTGTGTAACAAGGAAGACTTAATGCAGAGCAAAGGTGTTGGGTTTTTGTAGCTGAGGAAAACGAAGAGGTGGGTTGTCTGGAGGGAAAAGATGGAAGTGAGTACAGGAGCATGCAAGGTCCAATAAGGTATGGGTGTGGTGTGTGTGGGTGTGTGCATGCTCTAGGGTTGATTGGGGTGCTTGGCTATTTAATTGGCTTTTAATTTTTTATTTTGTCTTTTATTTTTCTTTTCTTCATTATGTAAAGCACTTTGAGCTACTTTTTGCATGAAAATGTTCTATATAAATAAATGTTGTTGTTGTTTTTGTTGGCTGATTGTGCACTCATGTGCAAATGCAAGCAGATCAGTCAGGTGCCTCATACACACCTTGGAGTAAGTGATAGACAACACCTACACCCAGTCAGAGTAGAGATGGTAGAGATAGGGGAGGAACAGAGAGAAACAACACAGAAAGAAAGAGCACAGTGAGAGCAGTATCAGGTTGTTAAGCAGAACGAGCCAACCAGGGAGTGAGCGAGAGGTGGAGAGATTGCTAGCCCTGCGGAAGAGTGAAGGATTGGCGGTCTGGAGGCAGATTGCTACTGATGGATTCAGAGGAGTGGGTTGGATGGTAATGGAGTCCACCTCAAGGATCAGATGGACCACAGGGAGTGAGAAGGAAGATGGAAGAACAACCAAGACAGGGGCAGTGAAGACCACCGCAGTTGCTGGAGTTTCCGCCATCTGAGGGAGCTATGGGTGAGCTGGGGAGACAGAGAGGGAATTCCGCTGGGCTCGTCGTAGAATAGAAGAGAAAGATTAAGGATCCAATGACTGTTTTAGTCTGATTTTATCTCTGGATTTTAACTTGCAGACTATTCACTGGTTTTATTTGATTATTTACTTATTTATTTAAAGAAAAGCATTGCACTGTTTACACTTTTCTTTGGCTTTTTAATAAAAGCACCAAGCATCAACTAATTGCTGAATGTGTGTGTTCAAGAGGCTCCCGGAAGTAATCAGGTAGCATAGAGCTAACTCAGTCCGTCACAGGCCTTCAGGGGCATGGAGTTAGTAGCATTTGTAACTTTAATAATATGTTCTGCCTCCAATTATTTTTATTAGTAGTGTAGTTACTTAAGGTTTCAGTAATTGAATTGGATTTAAAAGAGTCAATGTTTGACTCTAAAACCATAGATTAGCTTCACTCTTTAATTTGTATCAGAATGATTTAACACTATATATACTTTATCAGACAAGACATAAAAGTGAAAATGCCCTGAGGGGCAGATCAATAGGGCAGTGGCAAGGAATTTTCCATACTTGTACCCAGGTCTATAGTACTAACAAAGTAAGAATATTATTAAGAATGAATTTCCTGTTTGCTAATCAGCTCACAACCGCCATCATGGCCGGAGTCCAGACTTAAATAAGGAAGTTGATCAGCACGAAACCAAACACTTGTTTATAGCTGCTTAGAGCAATATTGTCTTTCAGAAAAATGGTTTGAAAATATGTGTATCCAGGATCTGAACATACATTGAGAAAACAAAGTGTTTACAATTTATCAACTTCCTTATGGTAATTGTGATACCTTAAAGTTGTGGCCTGTAGTGCTTAGGTAAGCACTTAAATGGAAGACTTACTGAAAGAGGACCTGCAGGTTTATAGCACTAATTTCTCCAAGGATGAGTACTTGCAGCTAAAGAAGAAAAAAGCATGTTCATGATTGCCCATTTTTGACACCAATTGCAGTTCCAAACATATTTCAAGTGAGTTATTTCACTGCAGCTGTAACTGAGGCAGGCTGAAATTTAGAACCATTAAATAATAATAATGACAATGTCTTTCACTAGCACTAAGTGAATACCGTATGAACGAGTAGCTATTATGTAAGGTGGCAAGGTTGAACAATCATTACTGGTGCTGCTTTACAGATTTCCATACAGTCACTTGGATCTGTCACACATCAATGCTAAGTAAGCATTTAGCACTGCAAAAAACAACAACAACATTTATTTATATAGCACATTTTCATATAAAAAAGTAGCTCAAAGTGCTTTACATAATGAAGAAAAGAAAAATAAAAGAAAAAAATAAAAAAAAATAAAATCTGCAGGGGTTCCAGGCCACGAGACCGCCCAGTCCCCTCTGGGCATTCTACCTAACAAAAATGAAACAGTCCTCTTTGTATTTAAGGTTCTCACGGAAGGACTTGATGATGATGGTCATGCAGACTTCTGGCTTTTAATCCATCAATGTTGGAACATCACGGTGCTTTGAGCAGATGGTGGTGGCGCAAGCCGCCACCACAAAGAAACCCGGAAAAAGAAACAGAAGAGAGAGTAGGGGTTAGTACGGATTTTAGAGCCACCATGAATAGTTATTATAATGAATTGGATATACAGAGTATCAGGATTAAATTAAAGTGAAGTTATGAGAAAGCCATGTTAAAATAATGTGTTTTTAGCAGTTTTTTAAAATGCTCCACTGTATTAGCTTGGCGAATTCCTATTGGCAAACTATTCCAGATTTTAGGTGCATAACAGCAGAAGGCCGCCTCACCACTTCTTTTAAGTTTTGCTCTTGGAATTCTAAGGAGACACTCATTTGAAGATCTAAGGTTACGATTTGGAATATAAGATGTCAGACATTCCGATATATAAGATGGGGCGAGATTATTTAAGGCTTTATAAACCATAAGCAGAATTTTAAAGTCAATCCTGAATGACACAGGTAACCAGTGTAGTGACATCAAAACTGGAGAAATGTGCTCAGATTTTCTTTTCCTAGTTAGGATTCTAGCAGCTGCATTCTGCACTAGTTACAAACGATTTATGTCTTTTTTGGGTATTCCTGAGAGGAGTGCGTTACAGTAGTCTAGTCGACAAAACAAACGCGTGAACTAATTTCTCAGCATCTTTCAATGATATAAGAGGTCTAACTTTTGCTATGTTTCTTAAGTGAAAAAATGCTGTCCTAGTGGTCTGATGAATATGCGATTTAAAATTAAGATTACAGTCAACAGTTACCCCTAAGCTTTTTACTTCCGTCTTGACTTTTAATACTAATGCATCCAGTTTGTTTCTAATAGCCTCATTGTATCTATTATTGCCAATCACTAAAATTTCAGTTTTCTCTTTATTTAGCTTTAGAAAATTCAGAAATACAAGCAAGACATTATGTTAGTGAATCAAGAGAATCAGGGTCCTCAGGTGCTATTGATAAATACAGCTGTGTGTCATCAGCATAGCTGTGGTAGCTCACATTGTGCCCTGAGATAATCTGACCTAACAGAAGCATGTAGATTGAGAAAAGCAGCGGACCCAGAATAGAGCCTTGTGGAACACACATATCATGTGTCTTTGAGTTGTAATTACCACAACTAACAAAGAATTTTTTCCCTACCAGGTAGGATTCAAGCCAATTTAAGACACTGTCAGAGAGGCCCACCCATTGACTAAGGCGATTTCTAAGAATATTGTGATCAATGGTGTCAAATGCGGCACTCAGATCTAGAAGGATGAGAACAGATAAATGGCCTCTGTCTGCATTTACCCGCAAGTCATTTACTACTTTAACGAGTGCAGTTTCTGTGCTGTGATTTGTTCTAAAACCTGACTGAAATTTATCAAGAATAGCATGTTTATTGATGTGGTCATTTAACTGCATAATGACTGCCTTCTCTAGAATTTTACTTAAGAAAGGCAGGTTAAAGATGGGTCTAAAATTTTCAAGAGCAGAGGGGTCAAGATTATTTTTCTTCAGCAGGGGTTTAACTACAGCAGTCTTAAGACAGTCAGGGAAGACCCCCGTATCTAATGATGAATTTACTATGTCAAGAATATTATCAATTAGCACGCCTGATACTTCTTTGAAAAAACTTGGTATTGGGTGGAGGGTTTCAGTTGAGAAATTATTTTATGTAAATCAGGTAAATCTATCTTGGTGAATGAATTTAATTTGTTTGTAACGGAGTACTGGGGTTTAAGAGGATCCTCAGTGTTGGGGAGATATACAGTGCATCCGGAAAGTATTCACTTTTTCCACATTTTGTTACGTTACAGCCTTATTCCCAAATGGATTAAATTCTTTTTTTTCATCAGAATTCTACACACAACACACCACAATGACAACGTGAAAAACGTTTACTTGAGGTTTTTGCAAATTTATTAAAAATAAAAAAATCGAGAAAGCACATGTACATAAGTATTCACAGCCTTTGCCGTGAAGCTCGAAATTGAGCTCAGGTGCATCCTGTTTCCCCTGATCATCCTTGAGATGTTTCTGCAGCTTAATTGGAGTCCACCTGTGGTAAATTCAGTTGATTGGACATGATTTGGAAAGGCACACACCTGTCTATATAATGTCCCACAGTTGACAGTTCATGTCAGAGCACAAACCAAGCATGAAGTCAAAGGAATTGTCTGTAGACCTCCGAGACAGGATTGTCTCAAGGCACATATCTGGGGAAGGTTACAGAAAAATGTATGCTGATTTGAAGGTCCCAATGAGCACAGTGGCCTCCATCATCAGTAAGTGGAAGAAGTTCGAAACCACCAGGACTCTTCCTAGAGCTGGCCGGCCATCTAAACTGAGTGATCGGGGGAGAAGGGCCTTAGTCAGGGAGGTGACCAAGAACCCGATGGTCACTCTGTCAGAGCTCCAGAGGTCCTCTGTGGAGAGAGGAGAACCTTCCAGAAGGACAACCATCTCTGCAGCAATCCACCAATCAGGCCTGTATGGTAGAGTGGCCTGACAGTAGCCACTCCTAAGTAAAAAGGCACATGGCAGCCCGCCTGGAGTTTGCCAAAAGGCACCTGAAGGACTCTTAGACAATGAGAAAGAAAATTCTCTGGTCCAATGAGACAAAGATTGAACTCTTTGGTGTGAATGCCAGGCGTCACGTTTGGAGGAAACTTGGCACCATCCCTACAGTGAAGCATGGTGTTGGTAGCATTATGCTGTGGGGATGTTTTTCAGCGGCAGGAACTGGGAGACTAGTCAGGATAAAGGGAAAGATGACTGCAGCAATGTACAGAGACATCCTGGATGAAAATCTGCTCCAGAGCACTCTTGACCTCAGACTGGGGCGACGGTTCATCTTTCAGTAGGACAACAACCCTAAGCACACAGCCAAGATATCAAAGGAGTGGCTTCAGGACAACTCTGTGAATGTCCTTGAGTGGCCCAGTCAGAGTCCAGACTTGAATCCGATTGAACATCTCTGGAGAGATCTTAAAATGGCTGTGCACCGATGCTTCCCATCCAACCTGATGCAGCTTGAGAGGTGTTGCAAAGAGGAATGGGCGAAACTGGCCAAGGATAGGTGTGCCAAGCTTGTGGCATCATATTCAAAAAGACTTGAGGCTGTAATTGCTGCCAAAGGTGCATCGACAAAGTATTGAGCAAAGGCTGTGAATACTTATGTACATGTGATTTCTCAGTTTTTTTATTTTTAATAAATTTGCAAAAACCTCAAGTAAACTTTTTTCATGTTGTCATTATAGGGTGTTGTGTGCAGAATTCTGAGGAAAAAAATGAATTTAATCCATTTTGGAATAAGGCTGTAACATAACAAAAGGTGGAAAAAGTGATGCGCTGTGAATACTTTCTGGATGCACTATACTATGTTATTTCTAATATCATTAATTTTTTGATTGAAAAATACAGCAATAGCCTCACAGGTTTTACTGGAAGTACTTTGGAGGCATTCCTTTGAGTTACCTGGGTTTAGCAGACGATCAATCGTTGAGAATAAGACTCTGGGATTACTAACATTGTTATTTATAATCTTAGAGAAATAGCAGCACCTCTCAAGAAGGACTGTGTTATTGTATTTTGTTATTTTAACCTATAATATTTCATAGTGGATAGTTAGTTTAGTTTTCCTCCATTTACGTTCAGCTCTACGGCATGTTCTCTTTAGATCAGACACTTTTTGGGTCTTCCGTGGTATAACAATGCTAGAAGATTTTTTAACTGTCTTTTCAAGTGCAACTATGTCAACAGCAGCTCTCACTTTAGTGTTAAATCTTTCCACCTTACTATTTACATTATTTTCACTATTATAGTTGGCACTATAAATGGACTGATTGCTTAGAATGTTTGTAAGTTTTAAAGCTGTTGATGAGTCAAAGAAGCGTTTTTTTAACAATATGCTTCTCATGAATGTTTTCTATCAATATATCTACATTAAATAGTAGAAGAAAATGGTCTGATAGACCAATATTAATGACCTGCCTTACATCAACTTTTAGTTCTTTAGTAATTAATGACCTGCTTTATGTGTAGGCTGATTAACGAGCAGTCTCAAATCAAAAGAGTCCAGGAGGTTCATGAATTCTTTTACTTTTTGGTCACACTGATTATCTATATGAAAGTTAAAGTCGCTGACTATTAAGAGTGTGTCATAGTTCGTAATTAAAATTGACACCAAGTCAGAGAATTCCTCAAAGAAAGACGCGTTAAATTTAGGAGGTCTATACACGGATAAAACTAGAACGTGAGAATCTCCATGAATAACAATGGCAAGATACTCAAAGGACTTGAATTTACCAAAACTGACATCTTTACACTTTAACCGGTTTGAGTAAATGTTTGCCAAGTCGTCGCCTCTTTCGGAGAGGACCAGGGCGCCGAATCTATTTGGATGCAGGTCGTCCCGTTTGTAGAAGACCAATAAGTACATTTATTCTAATGAAATATGCCCATTTGGTCTTTCAGGTTTTAACCGTTTCTTCCAGATTAATTTTGGAAAGTGGAAATAGGTCTCCTGATCGATGATAGCTGAAAATTTAATTCTTATCTATTGCACATGCTGCAACCTCTCATAACTAATTGGCTTTCCAGAGGTGGAAGCAGCATGTCTCACGCCCTGTAACAGAGGCACATAGTAACTTCCCTGGAACAGTGGCAGTAATTTAAAATTTTCCATGTGTGCACTCCCAAACAGGATTTGTCCATTGCATTGCTGTACTTTCCAGTTGCATATTTCACACCTTTTGCCTCTCTAATCCTGTTCTACTTTCTGTTCTATCCTTTTCGATCTGTCAAAACTCCTCATCCGTATATTCTGGCTTGTACAAATACAGTTCAGCAATAATGCTAATCATATCCTCATGTTCATAGTAGCAAATTTTGCTGATGTATAACAATAACTTATTTGTCTACATCCTGATAGAAAATGTAAACAAAAGTAATAGATTCTCAAAATGAAAGTGGTGTGTGTAGCATTCACAACATGAGCTTGAGGAAACCATGCTCCTGGGGAGTGAAAGGTTGTCATGGATGAGAGAAATTTGCCAAGATAGGGTGCAGAGCTACCTTTTCTTTTAAAATTGCCTAATCTTAGCAATAGTTTCTTTACTTTTTTAGTTCCTTTCTTAAGTGAAGTGAATACACTGCTTTATTGTGATGCTGATTAATATTCTTTAAAAATCTTGCCTTAAAAACTGGATGTATTTGGTAAGTTTAAGACTTTTATTGTGTTTGGATCTCGGTTACCATAAGTCCTAAGGTAAACTGCAACAACAGACAAGGTATCCACCTTAATAAAGGATAAGTGTCTGTGTGTTTGTCTGTGTGTCCATCTGTTTGCTATGTATGTGAAAAAATGTCGTGCACACAAGATATTTTTTTTAGTGTGGATAGGAAAGTTTCATATGCTCACAAGATCTTCTTATGTACACACATGATAGTGTTTCCGTGATACACATGTCTCGTTAGGGGTTCCATACTTTAGGGACTTCCTATATGTCCAGTAAGTCCTGCTTCTGCAGTTGTATCTAGTTTATTTTGAAGCCCATCTGAAGTTGATATGGACATGAAATTATATTTTTTTTTTACCTATATTTTAAGGTGGGTCTTTCCCATAAAGCAATCAAGACACCAATTATATTTTCATAATAAAACCCAGTAGGTGCTTGTTGCCTCTGTTCTTCTATGCAGAGGCTCTGGGCGCAAATAAGTTATCGATATCAGAAACTCAAGTGCAGTGCACTGCAGCAGTCCATTTATTTTTTATTTTTTGTTCCGACTGACTGCCAAAATGGAAGATTAAGATTTTTAAAACTAAAGGAAAATAAGGAGGACTTTTACAAAAAAGTGACAGAGATTTTTGTGGAGACAGATAGGTGCATGGACTGCAGAGCAAATGCACTGTCTCCGCTCTCCTGTGCCACTATAAATGTAACGTTCTCTCTTAGCCAAATATGTACCTTACCAATGCGTGTGTGTAAAGAATGCCGATGAGATATGCAACATAACCAGTAGTCAATGTGCATGCTCCCAAATGAATAGTGAATAAGCCTCACCAGTCATGAACCTCACCAAATGTCACTGCTTCAGTACTGGCAGCAGAAATCATCAACATACAGTCTGCTGGTGCCAGTGGCTGAGGACTTTGTCTGTGCACCTGTGCAGGCGTTCGTCAAGCGAATATTTTCACTGTGTGGCTATCTGTGCAATGGATGTCGTTGTAACATGAACAAATCTCTCGAAATGCATGCTTGTTTAAAGGTTAATGGCAATGTGCTTGTACAGACTGGTTTCTTGGGTAGAAACATTTGATCTTGCTGACTACACTCATTAGGCCACTTAATCTCTTTGATCATTGATAGTCAAGCTGTTTTTAATCGGCATTATGAACTGTGAGTGAATTTTGTTGACTGAAACATAACTTGCATTGAAATATGTGTAGACCAGCACTTGTGGTCTTGCAACAGAAAAAGAAACTAAAATTGTACTAATGTTATGTAAAAAAGCCAGAACTAAATAAAATAAAAACTAAAAATTTAAACAAAGAACTAAATAAAAATAAAAATGGTTGACTCCACTGAAAACTAGAATGAAATAAAAATAAAAATTAATTTTATAAAATAAAAACTAAAACTACAATTAATGTCATAACTGAAATATCACTGCAAGACACTCAATGTTTTCCTTTGGAACACATCTTGACCTCAAAAGATCTATAAGATAACATAAGATCTATAAAATAATATTTCTCCATTGTAGGAATCTTATTGCTTCTGGGATTGACAGGATCTAGTCATGAATCAAATACATTTCTGTTCTTTTTTTTCAACATTTACACACATTCAAAAATATCTCACGAACATGTGATATTTTCTATACTGAAGACTTTCCAATACGACAGTTTGCAAATTAATAAAATGTCAATACAAATCCTCCTAATAGTAATGTTTATTGCGGGAAATACGTAAACAATGTCTTCATGTAATGATTTTTTTTTCTTAAACTGCACAAACCCCAGTTAAATTGAATTTAAAGTTCCTGAGATTGAAAACAGTCATCTACTTAAATAAGAATTTCATTTATCAAGTAAGATTGATTTCACATTAAGGATTTGGTTGGAATGAAATCCTGCAGCAAAAGTGGGATCCAAGGACTGGCTTTCCGAGACCAAGGACCCTGGCTTAGAGAATATTAAAACATTGTTTATTGTCTATTAAACTAAATCTGATCACGTACATATTTTATCAGAGAAACTAATGAAATTTGTAGTCTAAAGGTGCTATAAAACAAACACAGGAGGAAAAAAATAATAGAGTATAGTGATAAAATAATTAGATTTCTAAGAATTTTATGTAGGTAAACTATACTTCCTTAGAAGGCTGGCAGCTTTCAACGTCTGCAATAAGATGCTGCAGATGTTCTATCAGACGGTTATGGCGAGCGCCCTCTTCTACGCAGTGGTGTGCTGGGGAGGCAGCATATTTAACAGGTACGCCTCACACCTGGACAAACTGGTGTGGAAGGCAGGCTCTATTGTAGGCATGGAGCTGGAAAGTTTGACATCTGTGGCGGAGCGACGGGTGCTGAGCAGGCTCCTGTCAGTAATGGAGAATCCACTGCATCCACTGAACAGTATCATCTCCAGACAGAGGAGCAACTTCAGCGACAGACTGCTGTCAATGTTCTGCTCCACTGACAGACTGAGGAGATCGTTCCTCCCCCACACTATGCGACTCTTCAATTCCACTTGGGGGGTAAACGTTAACATTATACAAAGTTACTGTCTGTTATACCTGCATTTTTATCACTCTTTAATTTAATATTGTTTTTTATCTGTATGCTGCTGCTAGAGTATGTGAATTTCCCTCTGGGGTTTAATAAAGTATCTATCTATCTATCTATCTATCTATCTATCTATCTATCTATCTATCTATCTATCTATCTATCTATCTATCTATCTATCAAATAAGACGAATCCAGTAGCCAGTCATATTATACGACATGCCCTGTCATTTACATCTTTCTCAGCACCACCCATTTCAAGTCATACCTCACACTTTTGTATCTTGTAAAACATGCTTACAATATGGTTAAGGCTAGAGCTGTGTGAGGGTTTATCTATCTATCATTTTTAGAATTTTATATTTTTTTTCATTATTTTATTTTCTAATATATCATAATGCCATTAACATGTTGTGTTTTTATTATTTTAAGATATGTTTAGCTTTGTACATTTTAAAAATCACAAGCTGTCATTCTAGGTGGGATTTTAATGTTGTTTTTTAAGAAACATTATGTGAAGGGAATGTATAATACAAAGTAAAAAGTATATTTTACAATCACATACTTTTTGCATAGTATGTAGAATTTTAGTTATATTAAGTGACTTTTAAAAGTTAATAATTTCATTTTATTTTAGGATCTACGAATAGTTATGGCATGCTTCTCCAGATATTTCATGTGTTTACTGTGCAACTAATGTATTATTCATATTTTTTCAATCTGCATAATACTTATTTAAAGTTAACTGTAACTTTCAGGTTATAATAAGCTCTCTGGACAAAAAAGTCCTCACTGCCCACATAAGAGGTAATACATATTTCCGACACCAACTGAGGGCACCCCAGTCTGAATACCATCCTACAAACAGCTTTATCACATACTACGGGATTCATAGAGTGAGAAGGAGTAGTGGTGTGGCAGGTATCTTCAGATCACACAACAGAGGTAAATGAGTAGTAAAAAGTGGTCATTGCATCCAGTCATGCCAAAAGGCATAGCTCACAGGAAGTTGCTGACATTGCAGGTGTGTCAACACTTGCTGACCACCAGGGCTTCCAGCAGTGGCCTCCACTAATCGTCACCAGAACTGCTGTCAAAAGACGGTCCCCACAGATTCAGGCAGTTGCCATGTGTCTCCAAACCACTTTGCATAATAAGCAAGAATTTCTGCAGAACAGTCATTACAGGCCCAAATGAAACCATTTCCAAATGAACACTCAGAAGAGTACTGCACGTCATGAATATCTAAAGCAAAGAACCACAGAATAGGCCCTTGCTAACAGCTATTTAGAAAGCTACATGGTTACAGTTGGTGCAGAGCCACAAACATTGGGCTGTTGACGCCTGGAAATGTGTTACATGGTCTGATGAGTTCTGTTTACTTAAACCAGAGCTTCTACCTTTGGTGCTTCACCTTTAGAGTGAACACAGAAAGGCTACCCTCGTCTTCTAAGACAACAATTCTGGAATTGGCGTTCAGAAGCATTCTTGAATTTTGACTGGGCTGCAAAACCCCTAATTTAAATCCCATAGGGCTATTTGGAGTAATAAGTGAAATGCTGTCAGAGCCATCCCACCATTCTAGTCAAATTGCTGCATTTTTTGCTAGAAGAGTGAATGAAAATTGATGTCACCAACATCTGTAAACTGGTAGTGTCCATACCAGATAGAATTGCAGCTGTTCTTTGGTCTCACAGAGGAGTTATGTTCTGTCTAGTGAGCTTAATAATACTAATAATAATTTATAATTGGCATAGAAAAGAAAAAAATACGTTCTGTATATACTGGCCACTGGCTGACATAAAGTGAATAAAGTCATTGCCTAGAGTATAAATTAAAAAAAAAAACCCCGCGCTGTACAGAGATAATTGGAATTGGACAGTAGGGGATGTAGTAAAAGAATATATGTATGCACTGGCTAAATCGTTTGAGCATCAAGTTCAAGTTTATTGTCATGTATACATAATAATAGTACGATGAAAGTGTCACTTGGCTGTCTCCTCAGAAGAGCTAACAATAATAAAATACCAATAAAATACACACAAAAATTAAACATTACATGTTATATAATATATACAGTATTTGTTATTATCAGTAACTTAGTTAGTATAGAACCCCAATACATTCTCTTTTGAGCCCATGAGGCTACATTATATTCCAATTACAGTATATGTTGTCCTGTGTTGTTCATAGCCCCCAGACATTGTTGTGTGTGCCAGTCACATTGCTTAATGCACAAAAATCCTGCAGCATGTATCATCCTGCAATAATGCACAATGTGATCCGTACCTCCACTTTAGTATTACCAATTTAAAATGAGATTATTAAGCAAATGAACCATAAAAATTTAACACTTACAGTTAGCATAATCATGCCACCAAGGGCATTTATTGAATTTAATTTAAGTTAGTCTGTATTTTTATCATTAATTTCTAAAGCTGAGTCCTCAGCCACAGCAGGATAGCGCTTATTGAAATATATTCCCTATTGTAAATAAAGGCTTTGGAATACACACACTTGCTGTTATACAGATTAATGATGTGTATAAACAAATCTGCTCTGTTTTGCTTCTTTAAACTACTTCTTAGCAGACACATTGCTTTGTACAGATCATCTGTTGGTTGTGCATACATAGCAGGCTACCTCAAAAGCAAGTCAACATATATAAAAAAATGATACAACAGTGTTTGAATTACTGACGCTTAAATACACATTGCAATTCTTTTTATGGCTTTTTGCATTTATGTTGCAATTTAGTAATGCCCTAGCTTGTATTATATTCTTCCTTTCTAGTACATAAAACATAGGATAATCAGATATATTTTAATGTTCTTTTGATGATTTGCCTGACTGACCTCTAACTATAGTTCTTTTGAACTATCTTTGTATTTCAGACTTAACAGACTTGCATCTTATTTTTTTATTAGTCAAGAGATATAATGAAACAACTGCAACAAACATAAAAGAATGAAGAAAACAATTGCAGCAGTAAAGTAATAATTGTGTTACAATAAGCCATAGCTTTCCTATCCACCATCAGGAAACCGTTACCAATACAGAAAATGCCATAAATTAATGGTTTAAACTGTAGAGGGTCAATCTAGTATTGTTCATAAATGTACAAACTAAAAAGACTACAAAAGACTGTCAAGGTTTTTATAGTGTTACACACAGTCATGGCTGACAGCACCAGTTCTCTCCACAATTATAGACAACTGTAACCATTCCAGACGTAATGTTATGTCTTAAATATGTACATTTGCATAGGGCAGCTATCAGCCCAAAGCCTTTGCTGCACAAAATGCTGTTTAACAATATTATTAATCTGGAGTTAAGCAATTACAAAGTGTAATGGTAATGGTAAAGCTAAATAACAATTGATGCTATTGCTTGAATTGTGTTCTTGATGATAAAGAATGATGGATTGAAATATATATAAAAAAAGAACTTTGTTGAAAAGAAAAAAGACAGTTTCACTTAATTGTTAGAAAAGGACATTTATAAATCACAGTTATGAGAATGGGGAAAGTCCAGTGAAGACGTCCTAATTTGGCCAGAGCTGTAGAGTCTGAGTATTTAAGAGTGCCTGAAGACACCGAACCTCTCCTGTCAAAATATCCATTCATATCACTTAACATTCTTCTTCCTTACCCACTTTGTCTTGTTCCTTCTAACCTGCATTTAGAGTAGGTTACTTTTCTAACTAGACTTTAGCTTCTTAGGTAATGTTTAGATTAACTTCTTGTTTATTAGGTCTAAAATCATGTTCTGAAAAGTATCTTTTTTTGCCTACTATTTTCAAGAGGACCCATAACCTTGAAGTGGATTTCTCAGATTTTCTAATTGAAAGATGCATTTGTCTTCTGTTAATGTTGATAACTTCCTCAATGTGGCTCCATGTTTACATTTTACTCGCTTGTTACCTTCCTTTGTATGTTCATTTACAAGTTAAACGTATATTGAGATTGCTTGACATTCCTGTTATTGGTAATTTTCAGTAGAATGTTAGTGAGTGGGATTTTAAAAGGGAAAAAGGAAGTTCTTAAAAGTGTTTTTTTTTCCGAGAAACCAACTTAGTTTTATTAAAAAAATAGTTAAGAATCATTTTATTAACGTCTATGTGTCATCAATCAGTATTTTACTTCTTTCTCTATTGTGTATGCCTCATCTATCCATTTTTTCTTCTTCTTAAGATCGTAATTAACCCTTTTCACAGCTTGAATTTTTTCTTCTGGGAAGTGTTGTTGATGGGTAAACTTTCTTCTGGTTAACCTAAACAATGGAAGAATTGTAAAAGAAGAGCTAATGTTATATTCCTCTGTGTTCAAATTCTAAACATTAACATCCTTGACTGAGTCAGGTTTCTTACTGATGAAATATGGTAAAGTTGAAAGATCAAAACAATCAAAAGAGGTGAAAGAACACATTTTTTACTCGTAATTGCAGCACCTCTGTTTGTGGCCAGCACTTTAAATATGATGAGTACATAAAGTTTACATGCTGTCTTAAGATACATATTGGCCTTTTTGGACACCAACTATGTAACTCACCTGCTCCTGGTCAGTATATATAATGTTATTAAATTTTTTTTTTTCTGACTAAAAATATGAACCATAAATTTAAATGCTGCATGTCTGCATTTTTCATGTCAAAACTTAATAACTCTCATATTCCAAACACTATCCAGTGACCGGAGATGAAGACTGGACTCTTTCAGTACTGTGCCTCTTTGGAGAATCCTTGGGTACCACTGGTTTGACTTGGTGTCAAATGAGCGGTTGCTCATGAAGTTACGGCAGTACGACCATGTGGCACGATTTCCCAAGGGTGATCTGGCTCATTGTTGAGGACCCGAGTGGGTGGACTAGTCCATGGGGATGCTCACATAACACTTGACTGCAGCAGTTAGATGGTCATTTCTGGAAGGTGGGACTAGACCACGTGTCTGCCTGGAGGGGGTCACCAACCAGGATGCCAAACTGTTTCGTCGTGTTGTGGGTGCAACAATGCACTGTACCAATACATGCTCCCCAACCTGACCTGACCTGATACACCAAACATGAAAAAAACTTTTGAAAACAATGCAACAAATATAGTTATAGTAGGAAAACATAAATGAAATATGGTTATTTTGTAAGATTACAACTTGTTTATTCTATATTACAATATACTGACACCAGTCGAAACGGAACGAATTAACTTTAAATATAAAAAAAACATTATATGAAACTGGTATAATAAAGTAAACAGACCTACCTTAGTAATTTTAAAAGAATTCCTCCACTGAAATTTTACCATCTTTATCCAATTTTGTTGTTTTGTTATATAGTGCTATTCAACGATACTGCTTATATTCAAAATATTCATGCATATTCAAAAATCGATAATTAGAAGTGGAAACAGAGAAGTGGAACATACTTCATTGGCAAACTAAGAGGAAGACGATTTACTCATCATTGTGTCACTTCCTAATTTTGTGAAAAAGGCTAATTCATACACTTAGTGTCTTCTGTTACTAATAACATAATTTACCCTTTTCTACCTTCTTTCATTGTCTAAAATCCAACCATTTTTTAAAATCTCCCTGTTCCAATATCTGGTCATAAGAAACTGAAAGTTACAATAACATTAATTGGTCAAGGATGGGTATAAATCCATTATGGGGCTTTCTCGCTCACTCAGTGATATACAGGGCTCGTTTAAAGTTGTGTAACATACAGTACAAGTCTTTGAGGTGTGGGAGGAAAGAAAAGATCTGTGAACTTCCACCTGGACATGGATAGATTATCCAAACACCAAATGGAAACATACATGGGTTGCAGTTTTAGCTAAGATCTCAGAAACTTTGTGGTGTTAAAAATAAAGAAACAACTTTAACTGTCGAAACTCCTTCCATCTGCTGTGATTTCTTGGCTTGTTTCCTGCTTTGCTTTTGTTTTCTTCCTGATGCATCCTCACTCGTAGTCTTTTTTTTTTGTTGGTGTTGAATGCATTTTCTTGACTATTGTGATTACTTTGTACATTAGCTTTTGTAATACCTCAGTTTATGACCAACATATAACATGTTACCTGTCTCTGGGGACATAATAAGCAAGAATGTTTTAAACTACAGAACTTCATTTTAATTAATTTAATTCAATTAACCTGATTCACACCATGTCTATTTTTATCTGGTTTGGATTTTCTGCCCTGACCATCATTTATTGAATATACTGTTACACACACACATTGGAGGATCTCCTCATGGGCTCGATCGAGGTAGGTGATAATCTGTTGGGGTGAGAGGGGATGCTGTCACGAATTTTCTCTTCACTTTCTCTCCCTGCAGCACTGAGAGACAGTGAGGGCACTTAGCCCCGCCCCTTCCAGTTTACACACTGTAAGGAAGCTGGCTGCCTGGAAGAAGGCATCATTCTAAACTGTGAGTAATCCACCAGATGGAGCTCAAAGAAAGGACCCTTCCATTAACACCAAAGACCTTAACTTTTCATTGCCTGTGCCTGAGTGGTCTTTTCTTTTTGCCTAAAGGCATGTTATATTTTACAGACACTGCAGTATTAAATGGGACGACCCGGTTGATGTTCCAAATTTTCAGTGTTGCCTGTTCTGTTATTCCTGCACTCAGCCACAATACACATCTTATTTCCTAGAGTAAATTAATTCTTCCCATTTAATTTTATTCAGATTACTGATACAAAGGTTGTAACAATAAATTACGTAACTACTGTAACTAACTAATGTAATATTTCCATTCATAAGTATGTTACACCTGTTTAAATGAAATATAATAAAAAATCCATATATTATAGGAAAATAAGTCGGTCTAAAAGAGGATTCTGTCTAGCCAAATGAATTTGCTTTTCTGTTTCCTTTTCTCGGTCATGCTAAATTAATTAAAGAAGGGACACCTCCACATATAGTCATTCTGGTAGCATAAATCCCCAAAATTATTTTTTATTGTTAACGGGAAATACATTCTTGAGTGTGGTTGTTCTTATGTCTTTTAACTGTTTTTTGCCACCTCCCAATCTCTTTAAGCCTGATTTTGCTTTTGAGTGGCAGAATGTATGTACATAGTGGTTAGCAAATGAAACTTCAAAACCAAGGGTCATAAGAAGGACATTGCAATTTTTAAGGCAACAGCCAGAATTCAGAATTGGGAAAAGCTATAGTTAAAGTGAAAAGTATATGCAGTACGTTGGGACATCTTAAACAAGCGGAAAATTAACAGCTCTAAATCGGGAGTAATGCTATAGTCAGTTGTAGGAGTGTTTTTAAAAACAGGTAATAGCCTTTTTAAAGACTGGCCGACAAAGCACACAAAATAGCAACCTTCATTTGCTGGCTGGATGGCTAGAAAAGAGAAGATATTTGTCTTTGCTTTGAACAATGAGGAGATAGCTACCATCTCAGTTTAGATTGTGTTGACTGGCTGGCCAAAGACAAGATAGCTCCTACTTAGACCATGAAATGGTTCTTTTCTGTTCCTTTCCTTTTTTATTAACTCAAACTGGTTTTGTGTGGAACAACATTTTCTTCAGCCCTCACTAGTTAAAGTTTTAGCAAAGAATACTTATATTGAAATATGCATTTACAGTAAAGACAATCTGACAGGTTTTGCAATAAAAGTACTCCTGAATCTTATTCTAGTGCTGCACTCTTGACGTAGAAGAGTTATCACCTGTAAGGTTCCTGTCTTACTCTAAATGTTGCTGAAATTTTCTGTCATGGGCAGCCCCTTCATTTATTCCATATTACCTTAAACACCCTTTTTCCCTGGTAACTTTAACCAGGAGGTCAACCACATTCTTTACATATAAAGGAGATGATAATTATTTCAAAAAAACATTCTGCAAAGGGTAAATAATCGAAAATTTCTATATAAGTTTAAAGTATTTCAGTTTTTCAACTGTTTTGGCAAACAGCAAATCACAAAAAAAAAAATCAAAAGATGGATGAAGCCTCCTGTCATTCTGTGAAGTCTATGAGCTGAAGGTTTCATGACAGTCCTAGGTGCTCCTCTGAATTTCAACTGCATGCCACACTAATGGGCACTTTAAGATGTCCTATGTAATAATTTCACATGCTTAGATAAAATATTTGCAGTCTTGGTTGTTTTTCCCTAATGGGGCAGAAATACACAAGAAACCAGTAAGATAATAGAATGTACTTGGCTATATTTAAAATGACTTTGTTAACTTGATTACATAAGGATTTATGTTTAATTTATATTGTGTATGTTTTTTTCTTATTCATCCAGTTACTCTGACCTGAAATAAACAGGACAAATGGAAAGATAGCCTATAAAATTCCACTTTAATCCAGTAGGGCACAGAAAGTATACAGTATGTCTTCATTCTTCAAAGTAGTCAATTACACATACTTGAACTGATCACAGATTTGTGTGCAAAACATAACAGAAATGCATTTTCAAAGTGCATGAACAACTGTCTAAAGCATTTTTGCTATTCCAGTTCAAACCCTACCAATTCTTTAAATAAAAAATTGCAAACTAATCGAAATTCAAATGTTTAGTAGTAAGTTTGAATAATTGCAAGCATTTTTAACAGCAGATGGCAGCTGTAAATGCTACGCTTTATTGTCTTCTGCACTCTGTACTTTACCACATCCTAGTGAAAGAGTGTGCAAAGGGGGTATAAAGTCTGCCCTTTCTGTGTTAAATATAATGTTTAATGAGCAATGCATTGATTTCTATTGAATTATGGCATATGGGACACGTGAGCCCTGATGTGATCTAAAAAAAAAACAGCAAATTTAGAGTCTATAGGTAATCTGGATACTGGATTTATTGGGCAAAAGAGGAAGACCACCTAAGGAAAATGGAAGGAAGAATGTAAATGGAATAGGGTGTACAGTGATAAGGTCATGACACCAAATAGTTGACATGACTTTACAGATTTTCCCATAAAAGAATTGACTTAAAGCCAGAAAAAGAAAATATTTTGCATGGTAAAAATGAATGTATGTCAGTAGATAGCAAAAACAGGATTCTAATACCAGATTGTTTGAACAAAAATTGACACCAAACTCAGACTCACTGGAAATACATTAGGATTTTATTTCCCCCATTATGATTTTGCCTTTTTATTTATAAAGCTCAGATAGACAACACATGGAAACCTTGAACTTATGTAAATGGCTGCTGTGAGTCACATACAATGCAATAAATCTGGGAAACCAAGGTGACACCGCATAGTCCAAATGGTTTAATTGTGCCATTGTTCATGATCACAAGAGATAAAAAAATATGTATTTATGTTATTATTATAATAGTTAATGAGTTTCAATGAAAAGATAAATGTATCCCTTGGGACAAATAAAGTGTTTTCTATAAATCTGTCAGTTTGTCAATATGTCAATTACAATTGTGAAACATAAAATAATAAATGAATTCAAAGATGAGTTCGTAAGTTAAGCCTTTAAAAAACTGGTCCCATCTATTTTCTATTTTTATTGGAAAAATATGTAGGTGCATGTTTACTTGACAAAGTCATCAACTTGGCATTTTTTGTGGATAGCAAAAGTTTCCTGACCAAAATACTTTAGTTCACTAATAGCTTGTTCTTATGTTCACAGCAAAGATCTTCTTCAAGTTGGTAGGATGGTTTTTCTGGCCCATTTTTAAAATTTATTATTATACTGTGTCTACCGTAGCGAAACTGGGTCCCTAGGTGAAATCTTCTTGGGAACCCGCTACCCACACTTCACCGAATCCATGACATCTATAATAATAAAAGGCAAAGCCCTCACTGACTGACTCACTCACTCACTGACTGACTGACTGACTCATCACTAATTCTCCAACTTCCCGTGTAGGTGGAAGGCTGAAATTTGGCAGGCTCATTCCTTACAGCTTACTTACAAAAGTTAGGCAGGTTTCATTTCGAAATTCAAAGCGTAATGGTCATAACTGGAACATATTTTTTGTCCATACACTGTAATGGAGGAGGCGGAGTCACGTATCGCGTCATCACGCCTCCTATGTAATCACGTGAACTAAAAACAAGGAAGAGATTTACAGCACGAGTCACACGCGGGAACGAAGGTAAATGACGTTAATTTTTGAGTGTCTTTTAATACTGTGTAAGCATACATATTAACACATGTGCAATTAAACGTGTGCATTTACGGGGTGATTTCTCAGGCTTAAAAGCTCACCTTTTATCAAACGCGGGAACAAAGGTAACTGACGTTGTTCACTGTCTTTTAATACTGTGTAACCATACATATTAACACATGTGCAATTAAACGTGTGCATTTACGGGGTGATTTCTCAGGCTTAAAAGCTCGCCTTTTACTAAAAAGGTAAATGCAAAACTATTTTCAATCAGTTTATTGAAACGCTCCCGTTAAGGATTGCAATAACATATTCGCGAGATAAAAGAACGAAGTAGGGGGAAATGGAGGAACAGCCGCAAACAGCGAAGAGCAAAAAATTAATTAAACAATTGAGAACGGAGTGAGTTAAGCATGCAAGCATGTTCATAAGGGAAACAAAGCACGGTGTAAAACGTAAGTTTAAATTAAGTTTATAGAAACGCTCCCGCTGCGGATTGCAATAACATATTCGCGAGATAAAAGTTTAATGAGAAGACACGAGGTATAAACGAGACTTTGGATCACTTTGTAACGGAGTTAAAATTGCTGTAGCAAGAAACATTTAAGTGCCGGGTCTTAGCTAACATTAAATAAAGGCGTGGACATCGCAACATCACACAAGAGAGCGGCTCACGTGAACATATGAAGCGACTGACGCATACAGACATATTCATGTGTGCAGGTACTTCGGAAACAAAGAACCGTGTAAACCTAAAGTTTAAATTAAGTTCATAGACCTACAAAAGGTTGCCATTGATTTGAGGCAAGATTGCTTTTCTCCTGTACAACTATACGTTGCATTCTCAACAGTAAGCTTGCACGGCTTCGTCATATTACAACCGGAGTGCTGTTTTCTTCTTAATAAAAATTTAAAAGCAGTACTTCGCCGCTGCAAAGCACGGGGATGTATATATATAGATAGATAGATAGAGAATAGAGTGCACCTCCATGGCCGTGGGAGGCGGAGTTGCGTATCGCGTCATCACGCCACCCACGTGATCACGTGAACTGACTGTGAAGGCAGTACGTACAAAACAAGGAAGAGCCCCAAACAGCGCTGAAGAAAACATTCATTACACAATTGAGAAGGCAGCGAAACAATAAGAAGCGAGCAAGTGACGCATACAAGCATATTCATAAGTGCAGCTACTGCGGAAACAAAGCACGGTGTAAACCATAAGTTTAAATTAAGTTTATAGAAATGCTCCCGCTGCCGTTTGCAATACCATATTCGCGACTTACAAGTTTAATGAGAAGACACGAGGTATAAACGAGACTTTGGATCACTTTGTAACGGAATTAAACGTTTCTTGCTACAGCAATTTTAAGTGCCGGGTCTTAGCTAACATTAAATAAAGCCGTGGACATCGCAACATCACACAAGAGAGCGGCTCACGTGAACATATGAAGCGACTGACGCATACAGACATATTCATGTGTGCAGGTACTTCGGAAACAAACAACCGTGTAAACCTAAAGTTTAAATTAAGTTCATAGACCTACAAAACGTTGCCATTGATTTGAGGCAAGATTTCTTTTCTCCTGTACAACTATACGTTGCATTCTCAACAGTAAGCTTGCACGGCTTCGTCATATTACAACCGGAGTGCTGAACTGACAATGTGATATAGAAACAGAACAATCGTAAGAACAGGATTAAATAAAAAGGCTGCTTCCGTTGGCAAAGCAACGAAAAAGGAAGACCTTATATGACGTTCGTTTATAAAACAGCGGAGAGGCTGTGTGAAGTCAGCTTCACAAAAAAACAGATCCTTAACTAATTTTTATTGGTATATTTTCACTCAATTTAAAAAGGTTTTCTTCTTAATAAAAATTTAAAAGCAGTACTTCGCCGCTGCAAAGCACGGGGATGTATATATATATAGACAGATACATAGAGATATATATGTGTATATATATATATATATAAATATATATATATATATATAGATATATATATATATATATATATATATATATAGAGAGATATATATATATATATATATATAGTTATATATATATATATAGATATATATAGATAGATAGACAGATAAGATAGATAGATAGATAGAGATATATATATATAGATATATGTGTATGTATGTAGATATGTATATATGTGTATATATATGTAGATATGTAAATATGTATATGTATATATATGTGTCTGTATGTGTATATATATATATATATATATGTGTGTGTGTATGTATGTATGTGTGTATATGTATATATATGTTGATATATGTATATATATGCGGATGTATATATGTATATATATATGTATATATGTAGATATGTGTATATGTAGATATGTATATATAAGTATATGTTTATGTATATATATGTTTACATAACCTCTTTAACACACTACTTCTCCGCTGCGAAGCGCGGGTATTTTGCTAGTTAGTATATATAAATCAGTATCTGCAGATAGAAGCTGACACAATACAACACATTTGTGATGGCTTATGGGTAGTTCAAACACGCACAGCGCAGTGTTCTGCCATTAGTCTAGGTGAAGCCAAGGTCAAATGAACATGGACGTTCTGCTGCAGGATTGCACCATTGTTCAACAATGTGCCATAGTGAGATTTCTTTGGGCAGCTGGAGTGAAGGCTGCTGAAATTCACTGAAGATTGTTGGCTTGTTCATATCAGTAAGCTGTTTTGTTAACAATCTTATGCAAACTTTACTGTATCCAAAGTCATCATGCACTGAAATGCATAGCTGAAATCCACATGTCCAGAAACAGCAGACAATGTAATCCGTCAATTTTCAGTGATGAAGGTATTCAGCATGTCAATGTGGACTTGTGTTTGTGACGTTGATTGTTGACCAAATCGAGCTTTGTTGGTTACACCTGTTCTTCCTGCTTTAAACCTTTCTACCCATTCATAAATGTTTCATGGAGTCATGCTGTTTTCACTTCCATGATCAACAATTATCCTTCTGTGAGTCTCAGCAGTTTTCACTCCATTTGCCTAAAGAAATCTCACTGTGGCTCATGGTTCAGCAATGGTGCAATCCCACAGAAAAGCATCCATGTTCATTTGACTTTGGCTTCAACTAGACTAATGGCAGAATGCTGCATTGAGCGTGTGTCCATTAACCATCACAAATGTGTTGTATTGCATCAGCTTCTTTCCGTTGCGGTCATTGCTGAAATTTCAAATTGCCTTTATTTTTTGGTTTAGCCTCATATATATATATATATATATATATATATATATATATATATATATATATATATGTATATATATATATATATATATATTTACAAATCAAGATCATACTGTGAGTTGGAAATAGAGATTGAAACAGTAAAGTCCAATATCCTAGCCATTACCTTAATTACTATCTCCATCCCCACTTTCTAATTATGGGTTTGAGAATATATTAGGAAGCAAGGAATATCTAGTAATTAATAATGATGACTCATATCCAGTGACATTCAAATTGAGAATAACCTAACGGTCTTGTTTTTTCTACATTCTAATAAGCTTAAGTCAAAGGAAGAACATTTAACCAACCATACTGAAAATCTCCATGTGAACAGAATCACTGCTTTAGGCATCACTTTAATACTTAAAACAAAAAGTATCTCAGCAACATCAAGGGGCCAGATGAAAAAATCCTTAAATACAAATAAAGTATCCTCCAAAAGACTGCATAGAAATGGTAGTACGTTAGTGGTTTACCTAGTATCTAAATAAAGAGCAAACAAAAAACTAAATTATTGCATAAATCAGTGTATTGCTCGTTTTCCTTAAAACTAGTTTTGATATCATGACCAGTAAATAATTAGACAAAGTTTTAGGTCACTTGTGTGTAACTTAGGCTTTTGCTTGATAGTATCTTCTTTTTGTTAGTATTTTCCAGCAGTTTATTGCATTGAATTTTTTCCTTATACTTTCCATCTAAAAAGCCTAAATCATTTCTTCATATTGACAGTGTATTTTACATCAATAAAAGTCTGATTCATTCCTCCAGTTCCTGTAAATAAAGAAGAAGAAAAAAAGTGAACTCAGAGGTTTATTTTTTCATAGAGTTCATTGAAAAAAAACCACTATGTTCATATTTTATCAGCCACTTACTTTATGCATGCTTGAATAATGTTTTAGATAATGTAAATGTCACCGAGATAGGTTGTACTGAGAACAGAGAAAGCTCCATGGGTATTGAAGAAAAAGAACATGGACTAAAATCAATACTGTTTATAAATGTTGACGTGGATTTAGGATTTCAGCCATAGCCAAATAGATATGGTACCACTGCAGGGGGTCCTCGGGTTACAACATTGCGACATACGACATTTCGAGTTTATGACACTCACTCACTCCCATAAAAACGTAAAAAAAAATTGAGACTTGAGTGTTTTTGTTTACACCGTTAGCGTCGTACTTACAGACTTATGGGTGCGAACTAGTTTGGTTGCAGGTGGCGAACGTACGCGGTGTATGAGTGAGGGAGTTGGCAAACTACAGTAATTTGGTTTGCGTGCGGCGAAAGTACGCGGCGTATGAGTGAGGAAGTTGCCGAACTTCAGGTAGTTTGGTTGAGTGCGGCACAAGTGTATACTGGCGACTTTTTGGCCCTTATCATGGCTTCTAAACGAAAGTCAGAGTCTTCAGATGGTAGTGCTTTGAAGAAGAGGAAAGCCATCACGATGGAAGTGAAATTAGACATTTTAAAGAGATCAGAAAAAGGAGAATCAGCGATGAACATCGGCCACACGCTAAGCCTTAGCCGCTCTACTGTAGCAAAAAATTATCAAGGATAAAGACCGTGTCCTAGAGCATGTAAAGGGATCATCGAAATCGACTGTGATTACTAAACAGCAAAGTGGCATAATGATTGAGATGGAAAAACTGCTAATTTTGTGGCTGGAAGACCAGCATCAGCGGCGTATACCAATAAGTCTAATTTTGATTCAGGAGAAGGCTAAACAATTGTTTCAGACAATAAAAAGTAAAAAGGGGGAAGGGAGTGAAAGTGAAGAGTTTGTGGCTAGTAGGGGTTGAATTAATTAAAGAGGGGAGCTACAGTGCTGAACAAGTGTTTAATGTTGACAAGACGGGCCTTTTTTGGAAGCGTATGCCTAACATGACCTACTGTATATCGCCAAGGAGGAGAAGACAGCACCAGGCCATAAAGCTGGCAAGGAGAGACTGACTTTGCTTCTTGGAGGGAATGCTGCAGGTGACTTCAAACTCAAGCCACTGTTGGTGTACCAGGCAGAGAATCCAAGGGCAATAAAGGGCATTTGGAAGGGTCAACTGCCTGTTGTCTGGAGGTCTAACAAGAAGGCAAGGGTGACACTTCAGATTTTTGAGGAGTGGTTTTCCAGCCATTTTATGCCAGCAGTGAAGGACTACTGTGTTAGCAAGGGACTATCTTTTAAGGTGTTGCTAGTGCCCTGGGTCACCCTGCCCACTTGAGTGACTTTAACCCTAATGTCAAGGTGGTTTACCTTCCACCTAATACCACTGCCCTGTTACAGCGCATGGACCAAGGTGTCATTGCCTCTTTCAAGGCCTACTAGGACTCTGCCCTTAAGCAAGGCCCTTAACCTGCAATTGCGGAGCCCTTTGAGTAGTGAGAAAAGCGCTATATAAATGCAAAGAATTATTATTATTATTATTATTATTACTACCTCCGGAGGACATTTGCTATGGCCCTTAATGGAAATGAGAAGGACAAAAACCTGACACTCAAAGACTTTTGGAAGTCTTACAACATTTACAATGCTGTACAAAACGTTGCTTTTGCTGGGATAAAGTGAGGTGAACAAACTTAAATGGTGTGTGGAAAAAACTGTGCCCCTAGTTTGTGTATGACTTCCATGACTTTGAGGAGTCAGTGGAGGCTGTAACAGAGAAGGTTGTTGCCATGGGTAAACAGCTTAATTTGGATGTGGAGGCTGAGGATGTCACAGAGCTACTGACATCACATAGAGAGGAGCTATTGGCTGAGGACCTCATTCAGCTGGAGAAGCAACTGATTGAAGAGAAAGAGATAGAAACCCCAGAACCCAAGAGATTTACCACCAAGGGTTTGGCAGAAGGTTTTTCTATGATAGAGGATGGGTTGGCAAAATTTCAGGCTGAGGACCCCAGCGATGACAGATTCAGTAAAGTCTACAGAGCTGTTATGGATGCCTTGCAATGCTATAGGCAGATTTTGGAAGATACGAAGTCATCAACCTTCCAGACTAGCCTGGAACAATTCTTTAAGAAGGAAGAGAGGCCTGCAACAGATCCTGTACCCTCTATATCAGCTTCTTCTCGAGATGAAACATCTGTAGTACAGGTGGAATCATCTCCAGCTTCCTCCTCCCAATAGGTCACTCTCTCCCACCTTGTAGTGCCCCTTCCAGTGTGCAAGACAACCACAGGAATAAAGGAATTTTTTTACACTCATTTTTTGTCATTTTTTCTGTTACTACAGTACAGTATTTCATTATTTCCTTTTTCTGTGGCTTAGTTGTGTTTTTATGTTCTAGATTATTATTTTACAACTGTGTTAAGATAAGTAAGTGACTTAGGCTAGGGTGTGTTTCGACTTAACCAAAATTCGGGTTACATCACTGTTGTAGGAACGGAACTGTGTTGTAACCTGAAGACCCCCTGTATTATGTTAGGAAAGCCACAACTCAATTATTATATAACAGCATTATTGCAAAATAAAATTCTCATTAGGTTGTATGGTATGGGCATTGGGAAACCCTGAGTTTTGTTTATCACATTAAAAGGTCTGATTAAAGACTGTCTGTTTATTGAACCCTGTCCCTGGAGACCAAAGCCATATCCCTCTGAGTGAGACAATATGGATCCAATGTGCTATAGAGGATGCCATCGCAAGTAACTCATTATATTCCATGTAAAAATAGTTTTCATCTTGTAATCTAAGATATACAGTAAGACTTCCATGGAAAGTTTCCAAGGTCATGGTCAGTAAAACATTCAGCATCTACATCTACATCTCTTACTGGCAGCAAGTATGAAGAGATATTTGTGATACATGAGGTTAAAATTAATTAACTTTCATTGTCTTATTTGGAAATATAGTCCAAGAATCACTGTTTGTTGCATTTATAAGATATGCTGATCTTGGCATTTGTCCATTAATCTACTTGTTTGTCGCTATTCAAATGTACAATGGATTGCAAATATATGACTTAATTGTGGGTCCTTTGAGGCTTTCAACAGTTCAGATTTAACCATCTGAAGCAATATAATTCTTAATTTCTAGAACTTGTAGAAATGTAGTAAAAAAAAAAAATTACTGTGATGACTTCCATTTTTTGTGGATCAGCCTCTTAAGAATTACACCAATACATACAGCAGTTGGTTGCTGAAGTTTTTTCCTACTAAATTTCAGATCTGTTGGCATTTTATAGGGTGTATACATTCACTATTGTCATGCATACAGAGAACAGTTTTTAACTTGCATGTGCTAGTCAATGTACAAATCCACTGACACCAAAATTTGTGAGTGGAGCTACCTTCTGCCTTCCTCACCTGAAAAATCTTATAATGCATTTGTCATTGAAAGATGAACATCTGATACATTCCAGGAATAGCCTGCATACTAAATATAACAAAGGTGCTACAATTACTCCATTTCTTACATATATTTTGTGTAGAATTTTTCCATGTTTATGCATTTTTTGCTGGTACTGCAGTTTTACACCAACATCCCAACAACATTAATGGGTTGTGTTCTTTGTGATGGACTGGTCCCCATCCAGAGTGGATTCCTGGCTTGTGTATCGAAAGATTAGCCTATAGCATGATAGCCCTGAACTGGATTAAATCGGTTTGACTATGGATAGATGAAAAGTTCTGCAACCATAATAACATTTTTAATGGGGTGATATTGACCCTATGTCAGGTATAGCTATTATGATTTTTTGTAATTCTCAATATTATTGTTAGAGAATGTTTGCATTGATTTTTAGGGGTGTCCATAAAAAAATTACAAAACACTTACTTATTTATTAATTATTAATGTATTTATTAATTATTAATTTAATTACTTATTACTTACTTATCTGTCTGTCTGTGTGCATGAGACAACTCAGCTCCTAGTGGACCGATAATGTTATAATTTGGCACTCTTCAAGAAAATTTATCCAGAAAGTTTGATTTTCATTAAAATATCTCAACCACAGCATGTGCTACAAATGTTCAGAAACTTCCATTGAAAAAAATAATTATCCTAAATAGCTGTTCTTTTTTTGCCTAGATTCACAAATGATTGATTTAAGGAAATAATTAAAAACAAGGTACAATATAAATTTGCGATCTCTTGCCCTCCGTGTGCATTCAGCACCCTTCCTTCATGTCCTCCTGAGTATGAACCTTTCTTGACTAGCACTTTGTCTCTCGAGCATCAGAATTTTCAAACTAATCTGTTTTAAAATTAAGAAACGTTCTGTGTGAGTTCAATTAGAGATTAGTTTACACTTTCAAATGTTCCTTGATAGAGATCACTTCAACTTGTATATTTTGTACATATGTTCCTCTTTTACACATCCAACAGCCTACGGATTCGTACACAGCAGATGGATTCTTTCTGATGTTTCCAGTAGAAACAACAGCAGTAGTTTGCATTGACCTCTGTCATATAAGCTCATTTCATGACTTTAAATTTAAAAAATGCAAACAACGTAATGTATCTAGAAATGATTGAAAGCAGAAATGTGGCTTGGTGACATGTTATGCATACAATGAATTTTCACGTACTCAGAATTTATATCATGCTAAAGAAAAACCCTCACTGGAGATCATAATAATTCAGTATTTCATAAACACCATATTTATCAGCAGAACACCACAACTCTACATTAGATAATTTTTTCAAAAAATAGTATGCTTAAAAAAATTGAAGAAACAACCAAAAACAGGAGAGCGATAGAAAGCAATTTTTAGATTACTTGAGTTTAATTCTGCTGTCTATGAAAGCTGTTCCAGCCACAACAAGCCTACTTGGTTTCCATTTTTATCTATGTTTTTTATACCCCTATTAAAATCTTGTATTTTATCTACTCTACTAATACATATAATGACATACTATTATCAATATTATTTTTTAACATGACTTGCTGTTGCAAAAAATATTTCATAAATAAAAATGTGGTAACTGACTCTTTAATGAATTAAATTAAAAAAATTAAAATGCTTCATCTTGCAAAACAGTTAACTACTCCTAGAACACATCTGAATGTTAAGTCATGCATATATTTTTTACTTGTTTTCTGTTTTTTGTTTAAATTGCTTCTTGTACTTACTGTGATTTGATCTGTAAGCCTAATAAAACACAAAAAAAAATTTTTTTCCTCTTGTTATATTTTATGATTTTATCAGCCAGTTTTGTTACTTTGAAGTGTATTTTAAAAGCTGTCTCTAACTTCACCAGGCTAATTTCTTTAGTCACAATATGTCACCATACTGATATCCCACTATGGCACTTTTTATTTTTAATTTCCTTTTTCATAATTCTGCTTCTGCAAAAAGCTCCACCTCAAATTACTGTGTGACACTCGTGATATAAGCACACTGTTTACTTTTTCATGCTTACGCACTTGGTCATTTCACAGACATGTTACTTGGACCAGTAATTTCACAGCCTCTGTTTTCTAAATGCCTGCATCAGCTGCTTGTGCTCCTTTTTCAACAAAAGGAAATTCTCATAATTTTTAAAATCTTTTATGTAACTCCTTTGTTTTCATCCTTTGTACATACTGATTAGAAAAACTTTAATGTATTGGTTTAAAGGCATATTGCTTAAAACTACTGCCCTATAGCTTCAGAGACATATGTATTAATTCCCATTCTGATGTGGATTAATTCAGTATATTAATTCCCAAAGATGAGCATGTTAGGTTAAAATGCCTTGTATGAATGAGTGTGTGTAAGGATGACTAGCACAAGCAAGTAAGAATTTCACTGTACTCTGTACACGTGACAATAATGACCCTAAACCTATAAACAAGTAGAAAGATTCTTATACAATGTGACGCTGTCAAACTTGTAGAGTAACTATATGAAATATTAAACACAGTGGGTTATCTATTAGTTTTAAATTGGAATTTAAAAGTAAAATGCAGGTAAACAAACATTTCCTTAAAGCTCTTGCTTTTCACTTGAAAAACACAAGTAAAAGAACACTGAACGCTGTTATGTTCTTAATCTGTGGTATCAAAAGTTTCCAGAGAAATTAATGTTGTGATGAATCTTCTGTAAATGTGGTTCAAAGTTTATGTCAAAATTTACATATACTATTCATGTGGAAACAATACTTCCCATATTGCATCGTTTTATTATTTAGAAATTACGGGGGCTATTTGATGGACAGCTGAATAAAGGACACTTCATCTAAATCCCATTTTCAATGCAAATTTCACTATCTAAAGGGCAGTGTCAGCTTTATGTGAAAACTTTAAGGAAAACAATATCTGGCAGTTATATTTGTTAAATTATTTTGAAACTGTGGAAGTAATGGATTATCTAGGTGTTTTAGCATTGTATTTTGAGATAAATAACCTAGATAGACAATGTGAATTTTCTTTAAGTTGATTGATGCTATGGTAATAACATGCATATTAATAGGACTTTGTTCTCTCAATGAGCATACTGTGTATTTAGCTTTGATATTCCCTTGTAAAGCTTAGGCACTATAACAACAGAAACAAAAATATAAAACTTTGTGACACTATTTACAGTGTATACTGTAGTCCATTTTTAATTATGGAATTCTATTATTTAAAACGTGTGTCATTATTTTATAATGTTTAAATTATATGATATAACTTGAAGACCAGTTGGAATCTGGAAATAAAATGTTTTGATAATTCTCAATATCTACTGGTATTATATATTGTGACCAGTACTGGATGCTCTTGAGGGATCCCTGTCACCAGAAAGCATAATATTGAGACTAGATAACTAAACCTAAAGTGTTTTTTTTTTAAACAAACAAATAACATAAGGGAGGGTAGCACAGATGAAAACAAAAAGCATACAGTAAAAGTAAAGGAACAAAGCAATACGCCTGCTGGCCTTCCATCACATTGACACTCTTTTGTTTTTATTGTATCTCTCAGTGTTCACCATGATAGTTAATTTTGGTAGTGCTCTGCAACTATGAGCCCAAGATCATACACAGCATTATAGCGGCTTTCTTCTGTGGTCTAGGGGTCTGGTAAATGTGTAAGGCACCATCGTCTGATCAGAGAGCTGCTATCACCTGGCACATTGCAGGAGACACACGGGAAGGATAGGCCTCCCTGCAGGAAGTCGGGAAGATCCCTCACCCAGATGGGAGGACCCGAGAATACAAAAAAGCATCCTGGCCAAGAGACTGAATGAGGCTACGCCCGGACAAGGCTGACCTAAGGGATGAATGGACATTCCAGCCTGACATGATTCCAGTACCTTCCCTGGCCGGGATAAAAGAAGAGGACAGTGAAGGAACGTCTCAGAGGGATATATATTTCCCCCAGGCGATAGATGACAGCAACGCTCAATGTCGGCATCCATTAAGGAACCAGCAGGGAATGCTGGGAGTTGTAGTCCAGCAGCACAATTCTGCTGGGGTCCAGAGGTGTCGCAAGGGGGTGCCGCATGCTATATTGGAGTTCCGTATGACCTGAAAATACTACTCCTGGGTCCACATTAAAAGCGACCGCACAAGGTCCAGGTGAGTCAGAGCTGGGAGGACAGAGAACAACACTCAACTGGAGGAGGGTGGTATGGTGGTGAGAGGAATCGAGAGGTGATCAGAAGAGAGAAAACCTGTGCTTATTGCTTGTGTTACTTTGTGATGAAATAAAAAACATCCTTTATTTGAACCCAGGACTCTGTGTGTGTTCATGTTGGGGTTTGCTGATGCTCCTGTTTCTATCACAACATGTAGTGAAGTGATTGCTGTTACAATGAAAAGTACAGGCTATATGAAACAATGAACAATACAGGCCATATGAAACACTAAGGTTTAGCCAGTTACCTTACCATCAAGCCAGCCACTATTTACAGCGCCATCACATCTTTTAGAGCTACTTTGCCTCAAAATAAATGAATCACAGGCTGACCCAAGTATCAAGACATGATATTTGCCAATCACGTCTTGGATGACTTGTGCATTAATGAAATGTAACTGCTTATAGTTAACAAAAGCAACTTCATTCTCACTAGGTACCCCAATTGCAAAATAAGTTTAGTAAAGTGCTTGAGATTACGTTAGGACAACTGGAAGGTGCTGCAGATAGCATTTCTGTATGTATGTACACCAACACCATACAAAAACTGTGTGTAGTGCCTCACTGTTCAGTTAATTGCTTCCAGCACAGCAGGCATGATGGAGAGAGGCCCGTCAGTCAATTAGTTCCCTGAGAAGTGACAACATGTAGTCATTATAAACTGATGAAAAAAACACAAAATACCTTCAGTGCAAATATGTAGCAGTGGCCCTTGTTAAAGGAAACTAAACTAGAGTCTGTACATCATATTCATCACTTTTGAGTTATAATATATTTGTCACATAAACACACATTGTGGCTCAGTGATAAGAATTATTATGCATGCATATGCATGGGTCAGAGTTGCAAGCTTTCACATCGTTTTCTTTTATAAATCCCAACATTTGCGTGGGAAGTTCTGTATGAATGTTTCAAGCATCTTTTTGTACATACGCAACCTTTATAAATGAGGCGTCAGGAGATGCAAAAAAAAAAAAAAAAAAGCAGAGGAAGAAAACTAAATTATATCATTTGACAAAACCAAAATGAAAAACTACAAAAAACAAAAAATTCCAAAATGCCCTTGTCAAAATTTGTTGCAAAAATAACAAATCATTGTCCCTAAAAAGGAAATAAATCAATATATTTAAGAGAGATTATACCAAATCTAGGATAAAGGAATAGGATGGCAAAATTATGGTATTGTCTGTTTTTGGAAGAATTTTCAGGCCAATTATGATATCCCTTCTGCTCCTCGATGTACAGCTCTACCCCTTCCTGTCCAGCTTGTTTATATAACAACATCCATATTACTAACCGAGAATGCTAAACCGGATGATGGACGCAGGCACATCCGGCAATGGGCCGTAGCTGCAAAAAGATGTACTGCGCAGGCGCAAAAAGAGTCCGCGAGAGTCGGCTGAGGAGCCGAGAAAGGCGGACAAAAGAGGGCGAGAGAGGCGGATGAAGAGAAAGGCGGACAAAAGAGGGCGAGACAGGCGGATGAGGGTCTGCGAGAGGCGCAGGCGCAAAAACAGTCCGCGAGAATCGGAGAAAGGCGGACAAAAGAGGGCGACAAAGGCGGATGAGGGGCCGCGAGAGGCGGACAAGACCACAGAAAAAAGGAGTGAGCACATACAAAAAGGAGTCACAGAAATGAGTCGCAAAAAGCACCGAAAAAAGGAAAAGGCACATAAAAAAGTAGTCAAACGCGGGCAAAGCACGAAACACATTGCACACGAAACTAAACACACCAAAAAAAAAGAACAGACGAGCGCACAACAGCAAGGCACGACCACACCCCCCCACACCCTACAGGCACGGGACGGGACGGGACGGGACACACACCAAGAGGGGGATTCAACAAGCCCATGGAAGACAAAAAAAAAGAACGCAAAACCGCCCCACAGACCCTACAAGCAAGGGACGGGACACACACAAAGAGGGGGATTCAAACAAGACACAGGAACACAAAAAGAAAGAAGACGCTCGCGCAACAATAATCCCCCCCCCCCCCAAATCAATAAGAAGTGACACCCAAAGCCACATATTTAAAGGAAACATCCATATTAAACATACGTCATCTCAAAACCTTCACACTAGGCAGCATAGGTGGATCTCATTAAAATAAAGCACTATTAACCGTTCAACTGGAGAAAAGGCTCCATATTAACAGTGAGTGCGATCCTCCTTAATACTTATACATATTTCGCACGCTGAGGAACAAACAAGTCATGCATACACGGTCACGGGTACAAAACGATTCGGATCGGATAACGGGACCAAACACACGAACACGAATGAAACAAAAAAATACACGGCGGCGCATACAACGCGCTTCGGTAAATACGTGAGAAAAAATGTCTCGGATCAAAAAACGCAAAGCTCAAGTAACCCCGTTACAGAGACGTGCCCAAATGGACAGACACATTGAACGTAGATGCATACAGCGCGCGTCTCAAAGTGCTGCATCGAAACAAGCACGATTTCAAAAGAAAGAGCTCGCGTCTCAGACATACAAAAAAGGGAGCAAAGCAACGCGCATATGACCGGCCAGAAAACAAGCAAGCAAGACTCCAAAAGCACAAAGCTCAACTGACCGACATACAAAAACGGACAAGGCACTATACAAACAATGCACGACATAGAGTGAAACGGACTTTGCGCAAAGCGGAGGCGAATCAATTAAAAATTAAAAATAGCGCGTCACAAATAATGGACATGCAACAACGCGGCACTCAAACACCACAAGCAAAACATGTTAACGGCAGTGAAGGCTACAATGGGCTTCTCACACAGCACAGGCAAATCGATTACAGCTCCAAAACAACACGTCCCAAATACTACACATGCAACAACGCGCCTCTCAAACGGCACAAGCAAAACATACACCAGGAAAATTCATTCGGATTAATGAATGTCATTTGCAATCATTGTCATTCAGTTCACTTCCCTGAAGAAACAACTGGCAATACAAGTAATACATTTACACGTTGTTGTCAAAAGGGTCAAATTAGACTGCCTCCTTTACATTCATATCCTGAATTTCTACAGAAGCTTCTAACTGACGATGTACCTGAAAGTGAAATCTTTATCAACTGCATTAGATCTTACAAATCGGTATCCACTATGAACATTAACGGTGGCACTGCACGTGACATCCGTCTTGAAAAAATGTTGTTTATTGATGAATGTACAATGGCATGAAGTCACTTACTCAACACCATTCATAAACTTCTACAAACGTTTATGAATAATAATATTCGATTTGGAGGAAAGGTACTTTTATGAGGAGGAGATTTTAGACAGTGATTAGCTATTCTTCCAGATGCCATGCACTCAGCTATTGTTCAGTGCACCTTAAAATACGCAGACAATTGGCATTGCTTTCAAAAGATACAGTTAGTAAAAAAGATACGATGTCCAGAACCAGATCATAACAATTGCTTATTACAACTGAGAGATGGTACACTCACCAATACAGATGGACTTCACCCACATATTATTACAATTCCTCAAGCCTTTATCTGCGACGACTTAGTTACAGACAGATTTGGAACAGCAATCTCTTAGACCAAATGCCCCTTTTAACACAACGCACTATATTATGTCCAAAAAATATTAATGTGGAAAACATAAATACCCAAGTCATTCCATTACTTCCTGGAGAGACACAACTCTTTCTAAGCTCTGACAAACTTGACTCTGATCACGACAATAACCATCTTCATTGACATTACAACTTCTGACCTGGAATTACCTTTTACACTTAAACGGCGTGTACAAAGAAATTTTCCAATAAACCTTTACACTGTGCCACACACTTTATTGTTTGCTTTCTATTTGCATCATCTACACCTTCACACTATTCTATATCTCATTCATACATCACGCTCTTTGTCATTCCCAACACCAGGGGTTGGCGAGCGAAGCGAGCAGGGGGCGGAGCCCCCTAGTCCTGTTAGATCCTGATCCTGAAGATGACAGAGCTCTGTGTGATATAGGCTGAAAAGACAGCATTTTGAGAAACACTGTCCTTTGCATTGTTTTTTTCCTATTTATTATTATTTTTCTTTAATTAAATGTGGCTTCCTCTTTGGTGCTCCAAATACCCAGGCATTCTCTGGCCTTTTTCTTTACACTGGTTACAACTTTGTTTCAGGCCTCTTGCTATGTCTTGTTTTCATTACCGTTTCATGGTCTTTTTCTACTCACAATGCAAGATTTCCAAGGAACCTTCCTACTGTCCTCTACTTGGCGTGCACAAACCTCCACATCTTTATGTACTGTATAAATACATTGTCAAACATGTGAGCACTGTGAGTGTCTTCTATCCTGAACAAAACTTCTTTTCTTCTGGTCTCATGAGTTTAATAAAGAGTGCAATGGGAATCAATCCTTAAACAAATGCCTGGAGCATTTTACAACTTTTACAAAGTTCACTTATTTTATCACCAACCATATTTTGCATTACATGGAATTTACGCCCCAGACTCCAGCCCTCTTGGCTGCTCTGATTTGCTTTATCTTTTATTTTTTTTCTGTTCTGTGTTCTTATTACATGGTGTCTTTTTATATTCAGATATTGTTTGTGCTTTAGTTGTATGCAATTTTGTATTGCCTTTTAATTAGTCTATACACCCTTACTTCATTTCTACAGTATATGTAAAAAAGCATAGCTGCACTTAAACCTAAAATGTGTCTGTTACCATTGCATTCTTACCTTGACATGTTACTTTAGATGGGCAAGGAGAAAAGTATTTCTAATTTAAAATATGTTGCTACAGAACTAATTGCAGCCTGAGAAATGTAAAATGTCCTAAGGTTATTGAAATAATGGCAAAATTATAAGTAGATATGGAGACAACAAAAGATCTTTAACATATGTAGCAGATAAGCGTGTTGTCCACCTCTCGAACCCTCAGGTACCACTCTTCAGACCAGGTGAATGTATAATAATAATAACTTTTTATTCTGTTATTATAAAGTGCACAAAGCACCCTCCACTCCACACTCATTAAACAATAAACTATTCTCAACAATCCTCCACTCCCAGACACGTCGCCACCCTACCTCCCAGCTCAGCTCAGTGTCTGGGCTTACCCAGAGTTCTTTTATAGCCCCTGACCCGGAAGTGGCTCCAAGCCAAACCCACAAGTCCGTTTTCCTTCCGGGTCAGGGCAAAGTCCTTTTCTTCATCCCGGGAGCACATCGCTTCTTCCAGTCACGTGACTGGGATGCACTCCCGAGTTAAAGGGCATGCCAGAGCCCACTAGTCCCCCTACAGCGACTCCTGGCGGCCCCCAAGGTATCCAGCAGGGCTGTGTCAAAACACTACAAAGTCCATAAGGCCCTGCTGGAACTCAGGGCACAAATATGCTGTCCGGAGGGCTCCTCCTAGCGGCCTGGGGGTGATGACCGGAGTCCATAGCCGGTCGTCTGTCACACATAGTTTGGTTGTCCATGGGTTCACTCATTTGCAAACAATCATTTACAAAGTATTATGTACTTCTCTGTCATTAATTCAGTCTATTCTGGCCCACATACTATTGTGTAGATTTCACAAACTCTCCAGTAGTAGCCGGTAGTGAAAAAAGTTTAGGGGGGACAGTATTTGAGGGGACAAACTGAAGCAGAAAAAAAGAAAAGAAAAAACACATACACAAACTTTAATGTCTCCTCCACACAGAGTGCTTTGAGTATTGAGAAAAGCACTATATAGATGTAAATAATAATAATAATAACAATAATTATTATTATTATTAGTAGTAGTAGTAATAGTAGTGTAACCAGAAATGTGTTGGTGGGTGGGCATATATGAAACTAGATGGGCAACGGTTTATAGAATTTCACTGTCAGCAGCCGAACAAGGGGAATCCTCTAATAAAACCCTGATCAGTAATGTACACAACGTTGGAAGATGCATTCACACAAATTCAAAGATCTAGCCGTCTGGGTATGGCCTTACAATGATGCATAAAACAAAACAAAGACATTTAAATGGCATGATAGTACCCAAACGATAGACACCAATAATAGCCTACAATCAACAACATTGTCAAGGGAATGTTTTTCTCTCTTTCGAGCTCTTGTTCAGTTCAACCTTCTTAACCTCCATGACCTTAACAAACTGTAGGCCTATTAATAAAGCACACTAAAGGAATAAAACACACAATGTAAAAAAAGAAAAGACAGAGTCTTTGCCTGTTTTGTAATTATACAGGACAGTGTTTAGTACTATAATACACTATGAATTATGTAAACATGTACAGTTACTAAATCGTCAGATCAGCCTGGATTATTATAATTGTTAGCGCTGCTGGCTAACAGTTAGGAGACCCAGGTTCGCTTCCTGGGTCCTCCCTGTGTGGAGTTTGCATGTTCTCCCTGAGTCTGCATGGGTTTACTCTAGCTGCTCCGGTTTCCTCCCACAGTCCAAAGACATGCAGGTTACTGTAGGTGCATCGGCGATTCTAAATTGTCCCTAGTATGTGCTTGGTGTGTGTGTGTCTGTGGGTGTGTGTCCTGCGGTAGGCTGGCACCCTGCCCGGGGTTTGTTTCCTGCCTTGCGCCCTGTGTTGGCTGGGATTGGATCCAGCAGACCCCTGTGACCCTGTAGTTAGGATATAGCGGGTTGGATAATGGATGGATGGATTATAATTATTATTATATAATAATGTCAGTATTGTGGTATGCGAGAAATAATTCTCAGAAGATTTCAGAAATTCTGTTTATTGTCAAAGTTATGACAAACAAAACACAATATTTTGGACATGTCTATAAAATTGCTCAAGGCCACTGTCATTTATTTTTCCTTATTAACATTCAACCAGTTGCTAAGGCACACAAGTTTGTTCACATTTTCAGATGCCAGAATAGATCTCTTTTTGTGCAAAATATGAAAAAGACAAAAAAGGCGTCTGCAGATTGCTGAACAGAACAAGAGCATCAAAGACTGATTTTGAAATGCTTGCAAGAATAACAAACCACCTGAATCACAATATCCCAAGTCTATTGTCAGGTTGTATGAAAATAATTTTGCTTGTTTGTATTTATTAATATTTAATTTCTATTTTATGAAATAAGTAACATTACTTAGCACAGCATTAAATTGCTTCTGTGATTACTTGTCATGGATATTTTGAATGCTTATAGTTGTAGGAGCTGTAGAATGCCTAGTAAAAAAGGGCCCTTTGTTATCGAGGCAACTGTTGTTACATTACAGGTTTAGGCACAATAGTAATTAAACAAGTACAAGTCAAAACCAATTTTTAATGGATGTTGATCTGCACTGACATCGGTCATGTTGTGCAATTAAAATTATTTCAAGATTACTGAAATGAAATAAAGTTTTTAAAATACCTAGGGGGCAGTTCCTGCCACCACTGTTTGCACAGGTTTTTCCACAGTTGTTCCAGTATTCCTCTAGTTAGGGTCATTGGTGGCTCTAAACTGGCCACCTAATGGTTATGTGGATATGTGTGAATGTTTCCTGTGATGTACTGTCCTCCTGTCTAGGACCAGTTTATGCCTTGCCTCTATTGTTACTGAAATGGGCTTCAGTTCCTGAAACCTTTATAATGAATTAATCAGGGTCAGTACAGGGTAGATCAAATCCTCCATTTTGTCAAAAGGTATTTTTATAGCATCTTCCACTGTGAATACTTGTGAAGGGTAGTGTGACACAAGAGACATTTTTTAATATTTTTTTTTACATTTTAAACAATTCAGAGGTAGGTCACCTGCTCTGTGAGGCATAGGTTGCATTTGAATCTTACATATTTATGTGTGGTTTTATTTTTTTATTGTTAAAAATTAATACACATAAACAAAATAAACAAGACAAAGTATTTCTTTGAATAAAGTGGGAGCTGTACATAGGGCCACGATGGTATATAACAGAGTAGCAGATTCTAAATGAAAAAAAACTGACAAGCTATCTTACACAGTAGGCCAATAACTTATACAGGATTTTGGAAGAAATAGTATAAATGCAATACATTTTTAAATACAGATTTTTAGTTATTTATTGTGATATGATAGCACAGTGGTTAGCTCAGTTTCTTCATAGCTCCAGTTTTTTGGCCAAGACATTGTGCTAAATACATATTCTCCTTGTGTACATGTCAGTCCTCACAGGTGGTGCGGTGGTAGTGCTGCTGCTTTGCAGTAAGGAGACTGTGGAAGATTGTGTGTTTAGTTCCTCCCTGTGTGGATAGCGCTTTGAGTACTGAGAAAAGCGCTATATAAGTGTAATGAGTTATTATTATGTCAGTCTTCTCTGTATAGTTTGGCTTCATCTTACATGCCAGAGATGTGCCTGTTAGGCTAATTGCCTGTTTTGCTTTAACCAGTAAATCAATGTGCATTTTATGCTTTGAAAGTAATGTATGCATTCCAAATAACACTGAGGGCTCTAGTTGTGATCCCAAGCCATATTTGCTATTTACATGATTTAAAACAACCCTCAGCTAAGCAAAGCTGATAAAGTAGAGTGGACCTGAAGTGTAAGCGACAGATGATTAAAAGAAGTAGTGCACAAAATATGAGGGGAAGAACAGCATTTGCAGATTATAAAAAAAAGGAAAGTACCGTATGTATTCATATCACGCCTGAGTGGAAATTTTTTGGTAGTAGTGACATCCAAAACTTCATTATAACTCAAAAAACTTCATCTTTTTTATTTCAAATTAATTTGATATGCATACTGTAATTGTGCTATGTTATGGTACAGCCATGATTTCACCCCTGGCTTAAGTCTTACTTCTTTTTATCTATTAATTTGATTTTTTTAAATTTATTTTGTAGTAGTTATTGTCATTGAATATATTTTTGTTTTCTCTTGAAAGTGTTGGTATTATTGAATGAATATTGTTTAGTTGAATCATGTTAACAATGTATTTATTATTTTTTCATGTTAAAAATCATGTACCCTGTTCTCTTTATGAGTTCTGTGACCACCCCATAGCCTATATAAGTCCATGAAGCTTTACTGCTATGTTTGCTTGGCTCTTCTTTGAATTTTTTTTTTTGGATTTTGACAGTGAAATTCAGCTTTTGTAAGTGCTTGCAATTTTTCTCTGTTTCTGGACTTAGTTTTTTAGATCATATACAAGTGGATTTGTTTGCCTTAACAGTTGCCTTTTAGGCATACCCTTTTGATAATTTTGGCCTATTTTGTTCTTTACTTTTTGCAATAAATTCTTTAAATATTAAAGAAACTATGTTTTTTTATTGTAGGCCAGGGGTTTGCAGTTTCTCACCTCATTTTCATATGAAAAATAAGCTTTGTTTTTGTTGTGAAGGCTACAAAGCCTGCTTCCCTAGTTGGTAGCCAAGCTTACTTTTTTCCAGGCCTACTTGGAGTTTTGGGGCCTAGTCCGGAGGTAAGGCCTATTCTTGAGTTTCATGAACCAAATAATAGCATGTAATATATGTTACTATGTTACAAAATTTGTGTAACAAAAATAATTAATACATAAATGTATCAGGTGATATTTTGTGACAAATCACATCATGTGACTTTTGTGAATGCCACCACATATCTGTGGTGCCTGTGCCTATGTATACCTGACTAAAAAGTCACTAAAGAGGTTTTTGAGAAGAGGCCAATTGTAACAAATTCTGACACCCTGCCAGCATTCTTACTGCCATTATTTAAACACTATGTACACAAATACAATATTCAGAGTGTTACATATCAAATGATGATATATCTGCCTGATCTTACTTTGTTGACAGATATACTGTAGTTATGCAGTCATGTCACATTTGCAACCTAGTTGACGCAAGAACATTTCTGTGTTTCTCAAATCTGCATTTTAATCGTGAAAGCATCTGCCTGTATAGAAGTGTGCAAAATCTGACAATTTTGTGTAGGTCACTTCTTAAATTATGTCCACATTGCTTCTTAATTCTTCAATCCATTGTATTTTACATGCACTGTCTCTTTTAATTTTTTGCCTCTTGCACTTTGGGGCTACCATAAAAAAGGTAAGTACCAAGACCAAAAGACTAAGCTGAAAGCACAAGAGAGGATTTGGCAGAGACTTTCACAAGGACTGCAAACTGCTAGAGCAAAAAGCCTTTATCAAGCACCCTTTTTCATTTTCCTTTCACATGATTTCCACCTGATTGATGTTGCATAGCAATAGACACTGATAGGATGGTATTAGCAAAAGGAGTGACTATGGGAATCCCAGCCAAATCTAGACATTTCCAAGTTCTGATGGTCTTTCAATGCCTGCGTCTTAAAATGGTGTTCAACTACTGAAATAGGTAGAATATAAATATATAACAAATTTTTTGGAAAATCAGCATCTAAGCCACTGCAATTAGTAATAGTGGCACCAAGTAAAGTTGAAACAATTCCAAACAGTACAGTGTCTTAATAGTTTCTACATATGAATGTCTGGTCTTATGGTGCATACTGAAAATTCCCCAGGATGCTTTCGCCTATATCTGTGTCCCATATGAAATAAATGGAAAAAATTAATATTACGAAATTATTATCCGCTAGCTGTTTCTTCCACTGTGAAGAAAACTAAGGGCTTCTAAGTTGTTTAGGGGACTCTGACCTTCAGGCCAAACTTCAACCTACCTCACAATCCTCTGTGGGGTTTGGACACTCTCCTGCTGAGCCATACATAGCGGGATTTTATGCTACTGTCAGCTGCATTTTCTGGAGCCTGCTTAGTGAATCTCCAGAGAAAGGCTGCAATGCTGCAAGCTGACTCAATGGAAGATAAACTATGACAGGCCACTATGCTATGTTCAGCGATATGCCTAAGAAAGGTGGCAGGCTAGCTATCGAAAGAAAATGACTGACAAATTTATTTAATCAAAAGACACAGGTTAAAACAAAGGCAAAGGCCAATTTCCATTTGAATGGTATTCACAACAACCACTCATTCTTTTTTTTTGACCCACTTATCTTGATCAGGATTTCAAGAGTTGTAACGTAATCTCTGAGCAACAGATGCATAGGAGCAGCCCACCCTGGATAAAGGTCTTCACTGACAGAATTTTGAAAGTCTAAACAGACAGTATCTTGGGCTTTAACTTTATATATGTCTTTTTATTTAAAAAACTAGAAGAAAAGAAAACAATAAAAAGTGTATTTTTTTTAAAAAAAAGTATTCTTTTTAAAACTGTGTTTGCTACCTATGTGTCATTTCAACTATTTATTTTAATTTTTAGAATGTCTTTCAATCTGGCTGTATGTAACATATATCTTAAGGATATGAATTATATCTACATAATTGACAAAACAGAGAAAGAAAAAGCCAAGAATGAAGTGATTGTATATATAAAAATGCAATAAGGTATATAGAACAGACACATTGCAGATGACTTTAACAAGGTTGCACAGGTACTTTAGTCCTTGCAGTTGTCACAATTGCTGCTGTATCCATGTGAGTTTTAAAAAAACAACTTCAGGTCAGTTACTATAATGGAATAATCAATGGACGAGGAGCAGTGTGTAATTATTAGAAATGGGTCAGAGGTTATGCTTGGGACTTGGTTTGGGCCACTAAGCCTTATGTGTCTGCAGGCTCCTCAAATGTACAAGATGAATATTTGCATGTATAAATCAAATGCTGATTTTGCTCTTGAAGTTCATATTTATTTTCATGTATAAAGAGAACAATGAAATTCCTACTTGCATGTCTCAACAAAAGGCTACACGTTATTAGGATGTGCATCATACATAAAACATTATATATACAGTGCATCCGGAAAGTATTCACAGCGCATCACTTTTTCCACATTTTGTTATGTTACAGCCTTATTCCAAAATGGATTAAATTAATTTTTTCCTCAGAATTCTATACACAACACCCCATAATAACAACGTGAAAAAAGTTTACTTGAGATTTTTAAAAATTTATTAAAAATAAAAAAATTGAGAAAGCACATGTACATAAGTATTCACAGCCTTTGCCATGAAGCTCAAAATTGAGCTCAGGTGCATCCTGTTTCCCCTGATCATCCTTGAGATGTTTCTGCAGCTTAATCGGGGTCCACCTGTGGTAAATTCAGTTGATTGGACATGATTTGGAAAGGCACGCACCTGTCTATATAAGGTCCCACAGTTGACAGTTCATGTCAGAGCACAAACCAAGCATGAAGTCAAAGGAATTGTCTGTAGACCTCCGAGGCGGGATTGTCTCGAGGCACAAATCTGGGGAATGTTACAGAAAAATTTCTGCTGTTTTGAAGGTCCCAATGAGCACAGTGGCCTCCATCATCCATAAGTGGAAGAAGTTCGAAACCACCAGGACTCTTCCTAGAGCTGGCTGGCCATCTAAACTGAGCGATCAGGGGAGTAGGGCCTTAGTCAGGGAGGTGACCAAGAACCCGATGGTCACTCTGTCAGAGCTCCAGAGGCCCTCAGTGGAGAGAGGAGAACCTTCCAGAAGGACAACCATCTCTGCAGCAATCCACCAATCAGGCCTGTATGGTAGAGTGGCCAGATGGAAGCCACTCCTTAGTAAAAGGCACATGGCAGCCCACCTGGAGTTTGCCAAAAGGCACCTGAAGGGCTCTCAGACCATGAGAAAGAAAATTCTCTGGTCTGATGAGACAAAGATTGAACTCTTTGGTGTGAATGCCAGACATAACGTTTGGAGGAAACCTGGCACCATCCCTACAGTGAAGCATGGTGGTGGCAGCATCATGCTGTGGGGATGTTTTTCAGCGGCAGGACCTGGGAGACTAGTCAGGATAAAGGGAAAGATGATTGCAGCAACGTACAGAGACATCCTGGATGAAAACCTGCTCCAGAGCGCTCTTGACCTCAGACTGGGGTGACGGTTCATCTTTCAGCAGGACAATGACCCTAAGCACACAGCCAAGATATCAAAGGAGTGGCTTCAGGACAACTCTGTGAATGTCCTTGAGTGGCCCAGCCAGAGCCCAGACTTGAATCCGATTGAACATCTCTGGAGAGATTTTAAAATGGCTGTGCACCGACGCTTCCCATCCAACCTGATGGAGCTAGAGAGGTGATGCAAAGAGGAATGGGCGAAACTGGCCAAGGATAGGTGTGCCAAGCTTGTGGCATCATATTCAAAAAGTCTTGAGGCTGTAATTGCTGCCAAAGGTGCATCGACAAAGTATTGAGCAAAGGCTGTGAATACTTATGTACATGTGATTTCTCAGTTTTTTTATTTTTAATAAATTTGCAAAAACCTCAAGTAAACTTTTTTCACATTGTCATTATGGGGTGTTGTGTGTAGAATTCTGAGGAAAAAAATGAATTTAATCCATTTTGGAATAAGGCTGTAACATAACAAAATGTGGAAAAAGTGATGTGCTGTGAATACTTTCCGGATGCACTGTATATGTATATACGAAGAGGACAGGAAGATATGGAAAAAGATCCGCTGTGGCAACCCCTAATGGGAGCAGATGAAAGAAGAAGAAGGTGTTTTTTCACATATAAGTTCTCTTTGAGAAGCACTAAAGCCAAGTTAAGTCACCGTACACCTTATGCTCCAAATCGTACCCTTAGATCTTCAAATGAGCATCTGCTTACTCAATGCAGTAAAAAGAGACAAAGTCAAGGACTGGTAAAAATGTTAGAACATTAGAAGAATGGGAGGAACCAAATGAACAAAGCCCAGGGTGTAATCAAACATGTAGTCTAAAGGAAAAGGCAACAGGCACTTCTTAACTTCTTCTGGCATGTTTGCTGAAAGGCTTGACAGAGATAAGATAAGGTCAAGAATAAACAAATGGTTAGAAATACAAGAAAGAGTAAAGAGGAACAAGTGAAATGCAAATGCCAGAGAAAAAGTCAAGAAACAAAGAGATACATCATACACAAGCGTGTTTTGATTACCTCTATATATTAATTAGACATATTTTGCAATAATTGATTTGGATCTGCGCTGGTATCCTGAAGGTTGCTGGTCCGAATCCCTGTCACTGCCAAAAGAGATGCTACTCTGCTGGGCCCTTGAGCAAGGCCCGTAACCTTCAATTGCTCCAGGGGCGCTGTAGAATGGCTGACCCAGTGCTCTGACCCCAAGGGGTATGCGAAAAACCAAGTAATTTCCTTCCGGATTAATAAAGTATAATAAATAAATAAATAAATAAAACTAGGATAGTGGGGTTAATGTGTCATTATCTTAAATACCCTTGGTGTGATGACATTACACGTTACTATATCTATCTCATAATTAGCAACGCTACCTATGTTTCATGCTTGTTGTACCAATGACAAGAGAAGCTTCCTTGGGGTTGTAGGTTGCACTACTACCACAATTCATTACACCTATATACTATAGAACATTAGAACAATTTCATTGTGTTTTTTCGTCTACATTCTCCTTCTTCCTCTGCCTATGTAATGTAACCCAAACAAAAGGGGTAAACACAAAAGAAGAAAACATACTAGGAGCATTGACATCTTGAGTGGATCTCACTGTGTGAAGGACAGTTGCTCACTCCACTACTTTTTCTTGCCTTGGGCCCAATGCTTCCATTGATTCTGAAGCTAGAATAACTGGACTCAGTTAATTGCCTTTAAATATTTAACTCCATAAGAACATATAAGAATTGCAGATATGTCAGTTTACTGTATGTCCATCCATCCATTATCCAACCCGCTATATCCTAACTACAGGGTCACGGGGGTCAGCTGGAGCCAATCCCAGTCAACACAGGGCGCAAGGCAGAAAACAAACCCCAGGCAGGGCGCCAGCCCACTGCAGGTTAACTGTATGTTTTCAGTTTTAATAGCCAGTGCCTATAAAAAGTATTCATCCCTTGAAGGTTTTTGCAGTTTATTATTACAGTATACAATATTGAATCAGAGTTAATTTAATTTTGCTTTTTTGACACTTTTGAATAGAAAAAAATTTTAATGTCAAAGTTAAGACAGATTTCTGCAAAGTGATCCAATTAATTACAAATATAACACCCAAAACTATTGATCACATAAGAATTCAACCCTTAAAGTCAGCATTTAGTAGGTTCACCTTTGGTAACCATGACAGCCTTGAGTCCGTGTGCACGTCTTTACCTGCTTTACATATCTGGATAATGCAATTTTTCTCCATTTGTTTTGCACAACTACTCAAGCTCTGTCAGGTTGCATTGGGATTATGAGTGAACAACCTTTTTCAGTTCCAGCCACAAATTCTTAGTTTGATTGAGATCTGGACTCTGAGACAATCACTCCAAGACTTTAATCCTTTTAAACCCTTCCCGTATAGCTTTGGCTTTATTCTTGGGGATGATAGAGAAACAGCTCTTCTCCCAAAGAGCAGGTTTCTTGCAGACTTTATCAGGTTTTTCTCTAAGTATTCCTTATATTCTGCAGCGTTCATTTTACCCTCTACCCTCACATAACTTTCAGGGTCGGCTGCAGAGAGGCATCCCCACAGCATGATGCAGCCACTGCCATGGTTTACGGTGGTGATGGCGTGTTTTTGATAATGTGTAGTGTATGACTTACACCAAACATGGCTTTAGCCTGATGCCCAAAAATCTTTATCTAATTAGATAAAGATAGATAAAGAATCTTCTTCCAGTTGTCTTTAGAATGTCCCGTGTGCCTACTGGCAAACTCTAGCCAAGATGTCCTGTTGGTTTTTTTCTTTGCCACTCTCCCATAATGCTGCAACAGCCTCTTCAATGTCAGCCACTGTAGTTTGTAAGTCCCTCAGAGTTCTCATAGGTTTTTGATGTCTTCCCTCACTAGTCTTTTTCCTGCACGATCACTCAGCTTTTGCGGATGGCCTACTATAAGCAGAGTTATAGCTGTGCCATACTGCTTGCAGTTTGATTGAACTGAATATTCAGTGACTTGGATATTTTCTTGTCCATCTACTGACTTGTGCTTCTCAATCACCATTTCATGGAGTGGTCTCAAGCGTTCTTTTTGTCTTTGATACAGAGTGACCATAAGTTGACCCTTCTACATAAGGGTCATGTATATAATACAATCAGCTGAAACCCCTTAACTACAGACTAATTATGTGGCTTCTAATAGTAATTGGCTGCAACATTGATAAGTTTGATGTCTCATATTAAAGGGGTTGAAACTTAAGCAAACTATAATTCTGTGACTTAAATTTGTAATTAATTGGATCACCTTGAAGAAATCTGTTTTAACTTTGACAGTAAAAATTATTTTTCTGTCGATCAGTGTGACAAAAGCCAAATTAAACCCACTGTAACTCAGTTTTGTACATTAATAAAATGTGAAAACCTACAAAGGGATGAATACTTTTTATAGGCACTGGATATTGAAAATACAAATAATATGCAGTAAACTGACTTATATGCAATTCTTATACGTTGTTGTGGGGATCGATATTTAAAGGCAATTAACTCAGTTTACTTATTCTAGTTTCAGAATCACTAGAGATAAAGTCTATGCTTGAATGCTGTATAACAATAAAATATGAAACTTTCTAAGTGGTGACTACTTTCATAGGCACTGTATGGTTATAACAGTATGTATTATTATAATAAAATATTTCTTTATTTTTTATTATAATAAAACATTTTTATTAAGTGTAAAAACTAACTAAAGGAATTATAAAAAAGTAGCAAAACCATATTTTCAAAAAATTTGTTATACTTTTAATACCTCAAACTCAAAATAGTGCCTTAACGTTACCATTGGATTATAAGTTAATTATTACCAAGCATGGCATTCAAATGACTGTGAAAGTGTATTTGTTCAAAGTTCCGTGGGATGTTGTTTTCTGTTCTCATTTGTTTCAGTGTGAGTCACATCCTGTCAAGGTGAGACTGTCTGTTTCTTTGTTCTGGACACCTTTGATCAATTTTAGAGACAGTATGGTCTGTAAATAAATTAAAAGATTTTTTTAAAATGCTGTTTTCACAGTGACAATATACTAAAAAATGAATTGTATGGCAAGAGAAGCTGGAGGTCATGCTGAATTTGTATTCTGAAATAGATGCACAGTTCACAAAGACATATCCTTGCACTTGCCAGTAGTAAGCGATTGCGCATCTGTCCCATCGAAGATGTCAGCTGATATATTTTGTGTATTTCAGCTGGAAGTACGTCTTATAAAACGGACCTGATTTTTGACAAATTGTATACCATTTTGTTATGTTTAACTGCAATTATTTTCACTTGTATGATAATCTTGTAGTGAAGCTGAGAAGTAATAAAATCAATACACGTATAAACAGTTTCAAAAATATTATTATTATTATTTACAGGTATGTTGTTCTTTTGTAGTAAAGTATAGTATCAAGTGATTGTTCTGCGTCTGAAATCACAACTCTGTCTTGAATATCACAAGCAACAACCACATATTGGTTTAAAAGCTGGCCTCATGCTCTCTCCTTTTGCTTGGTAAACCTGTCATTTGAGAAAAGCATTATGTAAATATAAGAGATGATGCTCTTGGAAAATGCAACTAGAGCACAAGTAGATAGTTATTCTTGCCAAAGTGCTCATTTTTCTTATTTTCACTAGTGCTTTTACAGCTTCTTTTCATACTTTTAAATTGTGCTGTCTTCTAGACTGCATTAGCTAATAGCTGGAGAGTTAACTGGCATGTGAAAATGAAAAAAAATGAGACTTCATTGAGCAGGATGATGTCTGGGGGCATGTGCAGTGGGCCCATTGACAGCCTGCCAAAGGAATGCAAACAAGAAATTATACACAAACTGAGCCTTGTCCTGAGCTATTATCTTGGCTCCTTTCTCTTTCTACCGTCTACAAGTTTAGAAATGGAAATAAAAAACTAAATCAGAAATGGTAGTAAGAATAGAAGTACTCAGTGAGAATCGTAGGCCAGATGGCGAAGGCAAAACGACATGCAGAAAGATATCAGCAAACGGTTCTGTCTCTGGACATCCCATCAGTCTTAATGAATGACATATACACTGGAATATTTTCAACTGGTTGAATAGTGAAAGTGACCTTTACTGCCTACAACAAGAAAGTCCTTGGATTTTACAATTTATTGCTATGTTTTCTTAAAATATAAAGTTGAAGCCAGGTCCTTTTCTAATCATTTGTAGTACCCAAAACTCATGAATGTATCAAAACAGCACAGTGTCTGACATTTGAATAAGGAAGGAAATAAGACATTTTAAAAGATTAATTTAAAAACAATCTGGATACTCATTTTGCATAAAAACTAAGCTGTGCATGTTAAATATGTAGTTGCCATTTATAGTAACCTTGACGAAGCATTACATGAATATGCTACTGTATAGCATTAATTTCATGATTTTCTTCATGACCCTGTGGATGTTACTTAAACCATCTTTAAATGCATGGTAGAAATTTTTACACATTTGCAATCAATATGTAAATCAGTTTGAAATGGCATTCATTGCTAAAGGCACTATACTGCACTATTTGTGCCATTTTGTCAGCTTTTTTAGTTCAACATTAAGTAGAGGAAAGAGCCTTGGATATTCAGGAGGCAAAGCAAAGAGTGTTTTCAGCTTGTAGTCAAACCTAGATTAAAATTTCGAGACAAAATTTACATTATGATATCACAGCTACAAATTCCAAGTCCTTTTTTACTGTTATGGTGGTGCATGGCGTTAGTTTAAATAACAATTACAGGGTTAGAAAAAGAAATACAAAAGCAAAAGTTTACATAATTTTTTTGTTCTATATTTCGCCTTATACAATTTCTTGTATTAGGAATTTGTTAGTTTTCACATATCCCTTGGGGTCAGAGCGCAGGGTCAGCCATTGTACAGCGCCCCTGGAGCAATTGCAGGTTAAGGGCCTTGCTCAAGGGCCCAGCAGAGTAGGATTTCTTTTTGGCATTGACGGGGATTTGAACTAGCAATCTTCGGGATACCAGCGCAGATCCTTAACCTCAGAGCCACCACTCTGCCCTAATTCATCATGTTGATTGTACCAGATTTATTCAATAATATAATACACTAGATTTAAAATAAATAAAACACATTAGCGGAACCACGATTCTGTGTTCTCCTTATTCAATGACAAAGTATTAACATTGTCTCCTACAAACAGCTTTTCTATGATTTTTTTCTTTTTAATGAAATATTTTTTGTCTTGCATGGCCTGTCCAACTCAGCAGGTTGCCACTGTGACCCTCAGCAGGATATGTGAAGTGAATTTATTAACATCTATGGTACGTCTGTACATCTGTACATTTTGTTGCTAAGTGCCAAGGAAATAATTTCTCTTAATGCTGTATTAGTTTAGACATTCTATCAGTTTTTAACAGGCCTTAAGCATAATACCAGCTGCTTTATTATATTATTAAGCTGATTTGTTTCTTTGCTGAATATAATAAGCAAATGTTGGTTATTCAATTACAGATAGGATAACAATAATGAATGCCGTTTATTACTGCCAAAGCAAAGTCACTGTAATGTTTTTAATTTTTAATCAATAGCTGATTATATGATTGACCTGATTGTTGTTCTCATTACAAATAATGAGTTATTTGGCCTCTATTTTGAAACATTACATATTGCTAGTTTCCTTGCGAGGCATATGTATAGTAGTTTGTTAACATGTCTTTAGCCTAGGAAATATTAAGATTCACTGTTATAGTGCAGGATGAGTTACATTAGCTAAATTAGGATGTGACGGTGCAGGTCGGCTCTTTGCTCACTCTTCCATAATGGGAGCCTCTTGAACCTTACACCGTCAATAATATAACTGGATGAGCGTGGCAGATGGGGACAAACACATACTGAGCAAAGGGATGGTGCAAATTGCTTAAGTGCTTTTATTAAACAATAAAAAAAATCAAAACAGTTAGTGTCCATTAAAGTGCAGTGCTTCCAATAAATAATTAAATAATCCTTTAAACAGTGAAAAACCTGGTGAATAAAAACAAGGCTAAAATCTAGAATAAAAACCAACAGTCACTGGGTCAAACGAGCCGAGCACAACTCCTTCTTAGTCTCCCCAGCTCACCCATTGCTCTCTCAGCTGGCAGAGACTTCAGCTGCCGCAGTCCTCTCCATCCCAACCCTATCTTGGCTGCCTTCGTCAGTGTGTGCCAGACCGCTCGGAGTCAGTTGTCCTCTTGTCATCCTTCTTGCTCATGCAGTTGTCCCTCGGATCCCCATAGAGGATGCCACCTTGATCGATCCCACTCCATTGCACAGTCAGTGGGGACGATCTGTTCCTAGAGTGCTGATCTTTCACTCCATTGTGGGACCACTGACCACACTGCCTTTTCCCACATTAGCGACTGCCTCGTTCTCACTCCAGCCCAGTGTTGCACTCTCATGGTTGCACTCTTGCTGTTCCTCCGTTTCTCTTGTTTTTCTCCCCCATCTTCCTGTGCCGGCCAGTACTTATACAGCTCCATGGGCGCAGCGTCTCAATCACGCGCCGCAGGAAGCCGATGAAGCAGTTGAGAACGATTGCACCTTCACATGCAGGTGCATCTCACCCCACACCCCGCAGCTGTGTGAGTGCGCCCACAGAGACTGACACGACCAACGGATTATTTAATAAAACAGCCATACTTTCTGAGCCGCATATGAGTGTAATCTATTGGTTTACATGTGAACACTAGTGGTTTTTGAATATTTACTATTGGTTTGCGTGCATGCTTAATTAGTTTGGGTGCGTACAATACTGGTTTCATTCATATGAACTGCATTGGTTTGTGTCCATATATTATCTGTTTGTGCGTGAACTATATCCGTTTGTATATGCATATCATTGTTTTGCATATGAGCTGTATTGATTTGCATGTGTATATCACTGTTTCCAGTATGTTTGTTAATAATTTGTGCGTGAACTGCATCAGTTTACGCTTGCATGTTATCAGTTTGCGTATGAAATTTATTGGCTGTGCTGGTCTAACAATGGATTTGTGTATGCACTATATTGGTTTCATGCACATCTTATACTGGTTTCATCTGGGTAACATGTCAGCTTTGTGCTTCAACTCTATTGGTTGTATGTGTGTACTATGTCGGTTTTCCGTACGAAACATACTGGTTATGCGTACGCACCGTATCGCAGCTTTGTGTATGAACTCTATCAGTTGTGCATGCAAACTATATTGGTTTTTCACGTGATCTTTGGCAGCAATGGGAAGGGCAAGAAACAGGAACTCAACCGCCGGTAGAGTCATGGAGCTTGAAGAGAAGCGGACAGGAAAAGGATCTGCATTAAAACAGTGGAGTATTTTCTTTTTCATACAATACCTTTGTGAAAGGACTTAACAGAATCTACCTTTGAGTGTGTAGTGAACACAAGGCTGAAGTTAGGTACATATTCGTCCGTCTTCTTTTTCACTCCTAGCTACAAGCTTACTTGCAACCCACGAACGGTCTTTTTCAAACAGCTTTTGCAAACCAGTTACGTATTCTAAAGGCAAAATATTCTATATTTATGACAGACACCTTTATCCAACATACATTTAGTTACTACTGGTTACATTTCTTATGCCCAGTGTGGTACCCGGCTGGGGTTCATGCCCGGCCGGGATGCCCAGGAGGACAGGAGGAGGGCTTGTGCCTCCTCCAGAACACGAGTGGGCGCCCACCCTGGTTGCTTTGGGGGTCACCGCCAGGGGGCGCCCCGATGCCTTGGGAGCCCTGGACCTCAGCACTTCCGTCATACCCGGAAGTGCTGGGGGGAAGAGGATTGGGGACACCCGGAGGACTTCCGGATACACCGCCAGAGCTTCCGCCACACAGGGGTGTGGCTACAGAACCTCCTCAGGATGCACCTGGAATCCATCCGGGGTGTATAAAAGGGGCCGCCTCCCTCCAGTCATTGGCAAGAGTCGGGTGGAAGAAGGACGGAGCTCAGAGGAGAGGAGTGGAGGCGGACCAGAGATTAGAAGGCATTGTGTTGTGTGGCCAAGGACTTAAGGGGTGATTGGTGCTGCGGCACTGTGCACTTGGACAATGTATATAGTGTATAATAAATGTGTGTGGTGAAACCAACATGTCTACCAGTCTGTGTCCGGGCTGTTCCCCACACCAGTGACCTTGCACTTCACACAAACAGGTGAAGTGTACTGTTCAGGAATTTTGCCAAACTTGTCAAAAATAATTGAAGTGGGAAAGGAGGAATTTAACTAATTTGGAGAGAATTATAATGGTGCAGTGGTCTTTTAAGTGTACCTGAGGGCTAGGGATGCATCTACCAACTAAGCTGTACTGATTGTTGTGGCCAAAAATGCGACCTGAGCTGTGAGGCAGGAGTGCTAACAGTTGTGTCACTGTGCCACAATTAATAATGAGGTGAGTGTTTGAGTGCACAGGGAACAGCGTTACATACTTGGCAGCAGTACTCATAATATTCTCATTACGGTCAGTTAATGTATCACTCAAATACAAAAAAATTTTTTAACACATACAATACAACTGGAGTACCAAACAGGTAGTGACATCATACATACAATGAAGCAGATCGGGTAGCAACACAAAATGTGAGGCAGAGTACGCTTTCTGGATGAATTGTATGCAATTGGATAGTGACATCCTCATCCAACATGACTGCTACAATTCTGTGATGTCACAATGACCTCGGAAAAGCATCTGGGGGTGGTGGAAAAAAAAGTTTGTCTAAGCTGGCTATGCGGTGAATTTCCAGGAAAATTTTCAGTGAACAAAGTCACTAGTGAAAACTGCTTATTCATTGTGAAAAACACTTTGGCAAATTTTGCAGATTAACACCACTTATTCTGGGTGTGTCAGATATTTATTAGTTTGCCATAAATGTTATCTATATTAAACAGCAGCAAAGTGTACAAAACCAGTGAATACACCATAGAAAGCATTTGATTGGATTTCTTAACAATTGTCTTCTTATGTGGTATAGTTCATCAAGGCTGTGGGAACAGAAGAATATTTTAGAATGGTGAAATGATATAATTAAATCTTTAACAAAATTTTAAACCCATATTGTACATTACTGAAGATTCATACTAAACTCCTTTCACTAAAGTAGGAAATGAATTAGCTAAACCAGTGTTTCTTAATGTTTTTTTCTCATGACCCAATTTTTCCTTCTTTGACCCAAAAATGCCAACAACTCTCACCCTGGGGGTGCAGGTGTTCAATCCCTCTTGCGGGAAGGGTTAGGGGTGGGGAGGGTTGTTCCCCTTGGAACTAATGGACTAACAGAAGATAAGTGAAGAAGTCCTGACGTAATGGCAGGCCATGGAACCTTTCCGACTCAAATATAAGTACAGTACATGTAAGTGCATGCGTGAGTGCTCCACTAGTGAGCAGCCTGGGGAGAGAATTTTTTTCACCATGGATTAGATAAGTCCAATTCTTAAAAAGAAGATGAAAATAGTAATGGGACTGTTAGTTTGTTGGTATAACAAAAGGACGATTATTGTCCATGGGCCCACAAGAAGCCTGTTACTCTGGCTTCTACTCAATTTAGACTGATTTCTAACCCAACACACCTTACTACCAAGTAAAGTTATGAGAGTGACTAACTGAACTTTACAATAATGGAAAATTATTATGGCCCAATTGTAGTCAAAGGAAACGGAAAAACAACTAGACCTGTTGCAGTGAAGTATGAACAGTGAACTTTTAACTTAAGCTTAAAAAATTAAATTACATGTTACATTTACAATTAGTCATTAACAAATAACTCATCAAGCCTCTATGTGGTAACAAGACAATTTAATCATTTAAGATATTGCATTTACTTACAAATTTATGTTATTTTTATATTATAAAAAATGTTTTTCAAAGTGTAAAAATCACCATCCATATTTTGTAGCGGACTGGTAACTCAGTAGAGATTAAGATACACACACACCTGCGGAAATAGATAACACCAGCCTGCCTTCCATTAAACACAATTTGACTAGTGTTGCTTCTTCAATATCAGAAAACTGAATTTAAAACTTAGCTGGAAGCCAATAATGTGTTTCAAAAAATGAAGTAATATGGTCTTATTAATTAGTTGTGGTCTGTTTTTTGCATTTACTCTACTGTAGATTAGATATAAAACAATTTTAGCACTAACAATAGAACCTTAGATTGCTTGGATTCTTTTTCAGTTATCAAATGTTTTCTGCATTAAGTTTACATGTGGGCGGCACGGTGGTGCAGTGGTAGCGCTGCTGCCTCGCAGTTAGGAGACCCGGGTTTGCTTCCCAGATCCTCCATGCATGCAGTTTGCATGTTCTCCCCATGTCTGTGTGGGTTTCCTCCAGGCGCTCCGGTTTTCTCCCACAGTCCAAAGACATGCAGGTTAGGTGGATTGGCGATTCTAAATTGGCCCTAGTGTGTGCTTGGTGTGTGGGTGTGTTTGTGTGTGTCCTGCGGTGGGTTGGCACCCTGCCCGGGATTGGTTCCTGCCTTGTGCCCTGTGTTGGCTGGGATTGGCTCCAGCAGACCCCCGTGACCCTGTGTTCAGATTCAGCGGGTTGGAAAATGGATGGATGGAAGTTTACATGGTCCATCTGTATTTATATGACTTTTATGGATTTCCTTGTTTTTGTTAACTTATGGGAGTGTGTGTGTGAGTGTGCCCTGCAATGAATGGCATTCTGTTGAGGGCTTAAATCGGCCTTAGTCTTGTTGCACTAGAATGGTATCATAACAAGGAGAAAAAATGTTAAATAAAAATGAAGTGAGGTCATACTATGATGGTCTATTATTCTCCAGGCCATTTCTTAAAAAGAGAGTAAAGAAAGTACAGTATCTGGCCTATCACTGAGAAATATTTACTATTTGTATGTACTCTGTGTAAATGAAAGGCAAGGAATTCAAAGTATTTGAAGCCATCTGACTCCCACTAGCTGCCCTCAAGTAGTATACAGCCTGTTTTAGACCTAATTATATATTAGTTAGATGTTATAATCCCATCTCCTAGAAATTTGAAATGTATTAAGTACTGAAGTTTCAATTTCAGAAATCACTTTCAGCATTTAACACTCCACTATCATATGTACAACTCAAAAACACAGGAATCCCTGCCAGTTTAGACTATGCAATCCAACAGCCAGTTTAGAGGCATCTAAACAGCATGATATATTCAGTATTCTAAAAAAATAAATAAATAAAAGTGTTAGCACTTTTAACTACATGCTCAGTAGTGAAGTTATCCTCACTTGGCATCAGCATGTGGAATGTGGATTTGGTGAGCCAAGGGGTGCATGCAAGTGCTGGATTGACTTTCAGTTCAGTGGAGTATCATAGCAGCATGACTGGAATTTGCTTAATAGCAGCTAGCAATTTCAGTTCTTTATAAATCTTCATAATGTGTACATTGATTTACCTACTCAACTAATTATCTTTAATGATTTTTCCTGATTTTAATCTTCTTTGCATTATTGGATAAAAAAAATACACATATTAAGTATTCCACTTTAGAGCTTAAAGTGTTTGAAATGTAATCTTGCCTTCTGGGTACATTTTCTGGGGTCATGGAGGAGGACTTACAGAAACCACTTTATATTGTCCAAGCCAGAACATACCAGTGACACAGGGACCCCAGCTGGAACCCTCCTGTTATGTAGGGCATACAACCTAAGATCACTAAAAGTATGTTAAAGATTGTCCCTTTATTTTCTAAGTACATATCAGAGTTCAGTCTGACAATAGTCTTGAAGTCTCTCTCCTAGATTCCTTTGACTTTGGAAACTATTCCCAGTGACAGATGCGTCTATAAGTTATCCTCTTTCAAATTATCCTTTTTCATAGAGGTTAACATAGTTTTTTTTACCTTCAATATATAAAAAATACATTCAATAATGATATGACAAAGTATAGGTTTGTGTGTACTGTTCATTAAATAGGACTGTCTTTATCAATTATTACACTTTAGGTTAAAATGAGGTTCAGAAACAAAGGGCAGAAAATTCAAAAGGGTTCACAAACTTTTTTCTCACATTTTTACATTCTCAAACCACCTCAAAGTTTTCCTCTTGATCTGGAGAGGCAGTAAAGTAGTTCTGTTTCAAGGTCCTCCAGTATTGCTGAGATCCCCATCAATAACAAAAATTTTAGAAAAGTAAGCCCAACAACCCTGCTCATGGATCTTATTTTGCTGTCTCTGTGGCTTTTGGGTTGAGTTCAGGGCTGTAGGTGAGTCATGTAAAAAAAAGAAAGTACACCCCATGAATTTTTGTTTTTTCTTTAACATATGTGCGGATTACAAGGTTTGACCTTCATTTAAATCTATATATATAAAGGAGAGTTGGGATCCGTGTGACTGTGTTTGTGGAGGGACGGAGAGTTAAGGCGGGTGTTGGAGTCACGTGATCATCTCCCCTCCCATTCACCTCATTTCATTCACTTCATTTCGCTCCGAGCTGAGCTCCGCAGCTGACGCGGTCTTGCCGTCCTTTCTCCTTTACTGATTTACTGTTTAGTAGACGTGGTACTTACTGAATAGTATTTTTTCCTTTAGTGTTACTACTTAGTGTTTCTTAGTGTTTAGTAGTCCCAGCGGTGTTGCGGTTTAGTGTTACTTTCTACTCCGTTTTTGTACTTTAGAGTTTAATAATAAATAATAATACTTCATTACATTTATATAGCGCTTTTCTCAGTACTCAAAGTGCTAAAATAGTGAGTGATACTTAGCTGATAGCAGTGTTGAAGCAGCACAGCACAACGGAGCCGGTAGGACAGGCGGGTGTGGTAGTGTAGGTGAGCGGCGATAGCAAGCAGCAGAAAGCACAGCAGGAGGAGGAAGCAGGATTTGGATGTTCCAATACACAGCCATAAACAGTAACGCTTGGTAATTTCAGGCGTGATCGCCCCGGAGCCATAAGCCATAAACCAGGTTAGTATTGAACATCAGATCAGTTCCCGGTTGTAGGGTACTGTAAGATGAAACAGGAGCAGATCAGCATAGCGAATATAATCACGGAGACAGATCATCCCGAGGTGCTAGATCGCCAGGTACAAGGAAATGTTCGTAGGTCTCGTCCCGTGATCCACAGACTCAGCTGTTCCCAGTAAAGTGGAGTCCATAAAATCTGTAAATATTAAGCCAAATCCATGCAATTCGAGTCAGCTGTATCCACGAACTATACGTACAATAAACGAAATAAAACAAGCGTAAGAAAGTGCAGAATTAAGGCGAATTTTGTGAAAAGTGTTGTTAACAGGAAGGAGCGGCAATAACAAGAGTGCGCCAGCGTCCCCTCACCTGCTATAATAAAGCAGTTATAATAAAGAAGTTTAGTAGACTTTTACTTTATCTCATTTAGTGTTCTTCCCGGCGGTGTTGCCGTTTTTTAGTGTTAGTGTCTACATAGTGTTTGTGTTTAGTGTTATGGAAGGAGTGATCTTACCACTGTCAGATTTTGCAATGAATGAGTTGGTAAATAATGATTATTTATCAACAGATCACATGAGCAAATTCAACGAAATTTTAGCTGCGCATACAATTTTCCAACCTCAAAAGGTTTTGCTAATGTGGACTCCTGACATACCTATAATGCCCATTCCACAAAATGCAAAACATATTCAAATATTACCTTCTGCAGCTACTGAACGAGTGACTCACTGGGTGTGTACCTATTATGATGGTGCTGTAATTCATGTCTATGACAGTTTAAACGCTGATAAAAAATTCAACCTCACCGAAAAGCAGCTTCATTTCCTTCATGCTTTGTTTCCTTACAAACCTCCCATAGTTTATGAAGACGCACAGCAACAATTAAATCATACAGATTCTGGTGTATTCTCAATTGCATTTGCTGTGTGTATTTCTTTAGGTATTGACCCAAGTGATCAAGTTTTTACTATTTCTTCAATGCAAAATCACTTACAAATAATTTTTGTTACTCGACAATTGTTTCCATTCCCTGTCAAAAGTAGCCGACGGGCAACACCAGTTACAAGTATTCAGTGCGTTCAAAGACCTGTACGAAGAACGGCCACTAACACAGTCACTCATAAAAGGGGAGATGACTCGGTGCAGGAAATGGGTATTGAAACTACCTTGGAAGACATGCAATCTACGAGGCGATTAAACGGATCTCAAGAGACGTCTTCTAGGTTGGAAAAAAAGCGCTTGGCTGCCAAAACCATATATATATCTATACTAATAAAAGGCAAAGCACTCACTCACTCACTCACTCACTCACTCACTCACTCACTCACTCACTCACTCACTCACTCACTCACTCACTCACTCACTCACTCACTCACCACTAATTCTCCAACTTCCCGTGTAGGTGGAAGGCTGAAATTTGGCAGGCTCATTCCTTACAGCTTACTTACAAAAGTTAGGCAGGTTTCATTTCAAAATTCTACGCGTAATGGTCATAACTGGAACCTCTTTTTTGTCCATATACTGTAATGGAGGAGGCGGAGTCGCGTATCGCGTCATCACGCCTCCTACGTAATCACGTGAACTGAAAACAAGGAAGAGCCCCAAAGAGCGCTGAAGAAAACATTCTCCGTCAACCCCCACACTCCCCCCGCCCTTCCGCACATTCCGGCAGTTTCGTTAATGAAGTGACATAATACTCCAGCTCCACCTTCTTCACAAGTTCATTCACCAAATTATTTGTCAATTATATTTCACAGTAAGAATTTACAGCACGCCTCAAACGCGGGAACGAAGGTAAATGACGTTAATTGTTGAGTGTCTTTTAATACTGTGTAAGCATACATATTAACACGTGCAATTAAACGTGTGCATTTATGGGGTGATTTTTCAGGCTTAAAAACTCGCCTTTTATTAAACAGGTAAATGCAAACTGTTTTCATTCTGAATGGCACAAACCACATTGGATTTCAGCCGTTAAACGTGCAAAAATGTCGTACACCAGATAAATAAGCGCAACATATTATCAGTTGTATTATATACTTTCAATACATATAGAAATGTGTTAATCTTTAACTAATAGTATGGGATGGTGTTTTTCGACTCAGCTACAGATGCCGATGGAGACCACAACTGCTTTGGAAAAATATGAACGCCTTGGGGCCGATCTGGAAGAAGGTAGCGCAGCACCTTGATTTAAACGATTCCATGTCTTGGTGGGTTTGCGTAGCTTATTGTCAGTATCTTTACACCTGTTTTTAAGACTTATTGACTGAAACGGGCTTTCACGAAAAAAGTTAGGGCTTTGCTACAGGATACACCATCCACAAGTTAAGGAAGTAAAAATAAAGGTATATATTTCTGTTTTATTTAAACCTTTTAAGTTCGTATGCATAGCCCCATTTGGCTGTTTTAGTTTTTTTTTTTCAGGTAAATGACGTTAATTGTTGAGTGTCTTTTAATACTGCGTAAGCATACATATTAACACATGTGCAATTAAACGTGTGCATTTACGGGGTGATTTCTCAGGCTTAAAAGCTCGCCTTTTATTAAAAAGGTAAATGCAAACTCTTTTCATTCTGAAGGGCACAAACCACGTTGGATTTCAGCCGTTAAACGTGCAAAAATGTCGGTACACCAGATAAATAAGCGCCACATATTATCAGTTGTATTGTATGCTTACAATACATATAGAAATGTGTTAATCGTTAACTAATAGTATGGGATGGTGTTTTTCGACTCAGCTACAGATGCCGATGGAGACCAAAACTGCTTTGGAAAAATATGAACGCCTTGGGGCCGATCTGGAAGAAGGTAGCACAGTGCCTTGATTTAAACGATTCCATGTCTTGGTGGGTTTGCGTAGCTTATTGTCAATATCTTTACACCTGTTTTTAAGACTTATTGACTGAAACGGGCTTTCACAAAATAAGTTAGGAGTTTGCTACAGGATACACCCTCCACAAGTTAAGGAAGTAAAAATAAAGGTATATATTTCTGTTTTATTTTAACCTTTTAAGTTCGTATGCATAGCCCCATTTGGCTGTTTTAGTTTTTTTTTTCCTTAAAGAAAAACAACATATGCATTTTACTTTTTTTGTATCTCTTTAGTAATATTTTAGTGTAAAAGGATAACCAGTATTTAAACCTTTTATGTTACTTTATAAAGTTATTTTACACAATGTTGAAAAATTAATAAGAAAGCTACATATTTTGGCAGCTGCTGCTTTAATTTTCAATGAAATGAAAAAAGCTCTCCAAGAGACAACCTCAATGAAGAAGAAACAGTTTGCACTATCTAAAAAGGAGAAACCCTCATTTATAAAGGTTTGCTGCAGATGACTTAACTGAAAATAAATGAATAGTTCCTATGTGTATAATACATATTTATCTATTTGACTTATGCCTTTATTCCAGCAACTTGCAACATCTGAGGTACAATTTGTTACATTACTTTTGTATTTTGCAGCACAGGCAGGTGAAGTGACTTCCTCAGGGTCACACAGTGGTGTCAGTACCAGGATTTGAACTGACAAGCTCCGGGTTTGCTGAAATATTACTGAAGAAAGAAAAAAAACGAAAACGGGCAAATGGGGCTATGCATACAAATGTCCATCCATCCATTATCCAACCCGCTATATCCTAAATACAGGAGCCAATCCCTGCCAACACAGGGCACAAGGCAGGAAACAAACCCCGGGTAAGGTGCTAGCCCACCGCAGGGCGCACACACCCACACACACCCACACACCAGGGACAATTTAGAATCGCCAATGCACCTAACCTGCATGTCTTTGGACTGTGGGAGGAAACCGGAGTACCCGGAGGAAACCCAGACAGACACGGGGAGAACATTCAAACTCCACGCAGGGAAGCGAACCCAGGTCTCCTAACTGGCACCTTTCACTGCACCACCATGCTGCCCGCATACAAACTTAAAAGGTTTAAATAAAACAGAAATATATACCTTTATTTTTACTTCCTTAACTTGTGGAGGGTGTATCCTGTAGCAAAGCCCTAACTTTTTTCATGAAAGCCCTTTTCAGTCAATAAGCCTTAAAAACAGGTGTAAAGCTAAACTTGCAGCACCGCTATTCAATTACACTTGCCTAACGCCTCTCCTAAGGAGAAATACTGTGGGATCTGGGCATCCGTCAAAGCACCAATCACAGGCCCGATTAGAAAGCGGGAAGCTGTGATTTGTCGTCTCCCTCCCATGTAATAATCACAGCCCGTGTTACAATGCACTATGTATGTATGTGTATATGTATATGTGTGTGTGTATGTATGTGTGTATATGTATGTGTATATATATATGTTGATATGTATATATGTATATATATATGTATATGTAGATATGTGTATATGTAGATATGTATATATATGTACAGTATATATGTATATGTATATATATGTTTACATAACCTCTTTAACACACTACTTCTCCGCTGCGAAGCGCGGGTATTTTGCTAATATATATATATATATATATATATATATATATATATATATATATATATATATATATACACATACATATACATATATATATATATATACATATATATACATATATATACATACATATACATACATATATATATACATACATATATATACATAAATATATACATATATATACACACATATATACATATATATATGGATATATATATATACATATATATATACATACATACTGTATATACATATAAATATATATATATATACATATACATATACATATATATACATATATATATACTGAATACACATATACATATTGTGGCGCCCGGCTGGGGTTCCTACCGGGACGGGATGCCCAGGAGGACCGGAGGAGGGCTCATGCCTCCTCCAGAACATGAGGGGGCGTCCGCCCTGGTTGCTTTGGGGGCCACGGGTACAGAGCATGGAAGCTCAACCCTGTAGGGGCCTGTGGTCACCACCAGGGGGCGGCCCGATGCCTTGGAAGCCCTGGACCTCAGTACTTCCGCCACACCCGGAAGTACTGGGGGGAAGAGGATTGTGGACACCCGGAGGACTTTCGGATGTACCGTCAGAGCTTCCGCCACACAGGGGTGTGGCTACAGAGTCCCTCAGGATGCACCTGGAGTCCTTCCGGGATGAATAAAAGGGGCCGCCTCCCTCCAGTCAGGGGCAAGAGTCGGGTAGAAGAGGACAAAGCTTGGTGGAGAGGAGTGGAGGCGGACCAGAGACTGTGAAAGGCATTGTGTTGAGGCCAGGACTTAAAGGGGTGATTGGTGCTTCGGCACTGGGTTGTGTGCACTATTGTGTTGTACATATTGTAAATAAACGTGTGTTGGGTGAAACTATGACGTCTACCTGTCTGTGTCCGGGCTGTTCCCCACAATATATATATATATATATATACATGCATATACACATATATATATATATATATATATATATATATATATATATATATATATATATATATATATATACACATATACATATATATATATATACACATATATATATTCATATATATATATATATATATATATACATACAGTATATACATATATACATATATATACATATATACATATATATATATATATATATATATATACACACACACACACACATATACATCTATACAAATAAAAGGCAAAGCCCCCACTGACTCACTCATCACTAACTCTCCAACTTCCCGTGTAGGTAGAAGGCTGAAATTTGGCAGGCTCATTCTTTACAGCTTACTTATATGTAACGGTCATAACGGTCGACAACGTCCGCCATGTTAAACTTTCTTATTTATGGCCCCACCTTCACATAATTTGGTAGGCGGCTTCCCTGCGCTAACTGAAACCGATGTACGTACTTATTTCGGTGGTATGACACCGCTGTCGGCCGCCATATTGAACTTTCCAACGGTCTTTGTTACTTAATGAGCCCATCTTCAAGAAATTTGGTACGCGGGTTCCCAACGCTAACTGAATCCTACTTACGTACATATATACGTCCATAGCCTGCAGCTCGGTCCACACTCTGGATCCTCCAGGCACTCCTGAGCATAATCTAATTTTAGTTTAGTTTAGTTTATTTATTTATAAAGCACTTTAAAAACAACCTCAAGGCTGACCAAAGTGCTGTACAATGAAAAACAACACATAAACACATAAGAGCTGAAGACATTCTTAATAGAAAGTATAAAATGTATACAAATAGCCAACATATTATACAGGGTTAAAAACCAGAGAGTAAAAATGTGTTTTTAAAAAGCATTTAAAGGCAGCCAGCGAAGGAGCCTGCGTAACATGCAATGGCAAATCATTCCAGAGTTTTGGGGCTGCAACTGAAAAAGCTCGATCACCTCGGAGTTTGCATCGTGCCCTGTGAACGCGTAAAAGCATCTGGTCTGCTGACCTGAGGGAGCGAGATGGTACGTAAGGGTGCAGCAGTTCCGACAAATAAAGAGCGGCACACCCATTAAGAGATTTAAAAACAAATACAAGGATCTTAAAATGGATTCGAAAGCGAATTGGAAGCCAGTGGAGGGAAGCCAAAATCGGGGTAACATGCTCATGCTTTCTTGTGCCAGTTAAAAATCGAGCAGCAGCGTTTTGCACCAGCTGTAGGCGAGCCACGGAGACCTGGCTAATTCCAAAAAGAAGCACATTACAGTAATCTAGACAAGATGTTATAAAAGCATGTATCACTGTTTCAAGTTTGCGCTTAGACAACACAGGCTTGATTTTTGACAGCCACCTCAACTGGAAAAAGCAAGATTTTACCACTGCATTCACATGGCTATCAAGTTTAAAAGTGGAGTCCATTTTTACACCTAAATTTGTGATCATGGATTTCTCAAATTGAGCCACAGTGGAAAGGTCGATGCAAGGGGTCCCGCTGGTGCTATTGGGCCTAAATAGCATGACTTCTGTTTTGTTCTCATTAAAATTTAGAAAATTTAGTGCCATCCAACTCCTTATGTCAATAAGGCAATCAAGCAGTGGCTGGACAGAACATGGACCTTGGCACTTCAGTGGGAAATACACCTGACAGTCATCTGCATAAAGATGAAAGGAAATACCGTGTTTCCGAAAAATAGCACCGAGTGGCAGCAGGTACAAGGAGAACAGAAGAGGTCCCAGGATGGAGCCCTGTGGTACCCCCCAGGGGAGAGCTGAACCTGTGATGCCCACCCACTGCTCCAGCCTAGAGATGAGGATCTCATGGTCTATCGTGTCAAATGTAGCTGTTAAATCCAAAAACATAAGTAGTACACAGTCACCAGAGTCCACTGTCAAAAGAATATCATTAAAAACCCTTAACAGAGAGGACTCAGTGCTGTGGTGAGTTTTAAACCCAGACTGGAACACTTCCAGAATTGCATGTTGGAATTTTGAAGGTTGGGGCACAAATAATGTTACTGAGAAACTTACAGCCACCGAAACTTTGTAATGGCACGAGACTTCAGATCACATGCCTGCAAAAGAACCTAATTGAGGCAACTATTTTTACTGGCGGTGGCTCAGGGGAGAGAGTTTTTATTCCTCGCATCCCCGTTATACCCTCTGATCTCCCATTTCAATTCAAATGCCTCAAATTTCCAGTAAGGCTCTGCTTCACAATGACAATTAATAAGTCTCAGGGACAGACCCTACAAAAGGTTGGCATTGATTTGAGGCAAGATTGCTTTTCACATGGCTAACTATACGTTGCATGCTCAAGAGTAAGCTCAGCGCACAGCTTGGTCATATTACAACCGGAGGGGCGAACTGACAGCGTGGTATACAAAGAGATCCTTAACAAATAATTATTGGTACATTTTCCCTCAGTTTATTATTTAAAATTTTAAAGCAGTACTTCACCGCTGCGAAGCGCGGGTATTTTGCTAGTATTATATATAGATAAGTGTGGCAAAACAAACACCGTGACACATTTAAATTTTTTAGTCCATTGTATAGTTTACATAACCATAAATGCAAATTTGCATGTAGAAAAAGTAACCATACCCCTATGTTTATCACCATTTCAAATACCTAAAATTAGAATCAGGTGCACCAGATCTGATGAACATCATCAGGGAGGATCTTGTAAGACCCTGTCTTATTTAAACCTCCGATATTTACTTTAAAATGCTCTTTGTTGTTGAAGTGTGTGATATCATCATGTCTAGATCAGAAGAGCTCTTCCGAGGCCTTCAGAAAAATGTTAGAGGCCTTTATTTAAAAAGATCTCCAACAACTGGAAATCAACTATTCCACGGTTGGGAAGATCATCTACAAGTGAAGAATAATATTTATAATACATTTTATTTATATAGCGCCCTTCCCATGCTCAAGGCACTTCACAGAGTTTAAGAAAAAATGGCAGGGTATACAGTATATAGCATTGTACTAAACCAGATAAATAAATAAAGAAGAGTAAGATAGTAAATTCAGAGAAAAGCCTAACAGACAACATAATCAATGGTCTATCACACACATACAGGTTACATGAGCATCTTGACATAAAGGTAAACTTAAAGAAGGGTAATAAAGTCAAGCAGAGCTAAAAGCCTTTCTGAACAGATGAGTTTTGAGTTGTTTTTTAAAAGAATTCATGGAGTCAGCTGATCTAATTAATTTCGGTAGGTCATTCCAGAGTCTGGGCGCTATACAGCTGAAGGCCCTGTCACCCATGGAGTGTAGATTAGTGTGGGGCACAACAAGATTGTCAGAATCGGAGGACAGGGCGGACAGGCACATAGTGATGGAGAAGGTCACTGATGTAGTTTGGCGCAAGGTCGTTTAAGGCTTTGTAGGTTATTAGTAGAATTTTATATTCAATTCTGTAAGACACAGGGAGCCAGTGAAGGCGGAGCAGGATGGGTGTGATGTGCTCGCTGCTGCTGGTCCATGTAAGGACTCTTGCAGGTGAGTTTTGAATAAACTGGAGCTGTGATATAAGATTAGAAGGGGCACCTGGAAGTAAGGAATTACAATAATCAAACCTGATCCTCCTGCTAGGACGTTGGATATCTCTGGGTCCACATTTCTTAAGACTGATCCTCCAATTAGCTGTGAACTACTCAGTCTTACTGAGATTGCACAGGTAGAAAACCAGCTGAGGGAAAGGAAGGCTGCAGGGATCTGTAGTATCCGGGGTGAACTTCTCCAGGCTGGTGGTAAGGCTGTCCTCCTGGCATTGCAAGCAATCTTTGCTTCCATTTGGGAGACTGGCGTCATGCCAACTGAATGGAAAATGGGACTTGTTGTCCCTATCTGGAAAAGGAAGGGTGATCACCTGGATTGCAGCAATTACAGGGGGTAAACATTGCTGTTTTTTCCAGGTAAGGTCCTTGCTAGGGTCGTCCTCAATAGGATCCGTGATCACTTGCTCACCTACAAGCGACCGGAGCAGTCTGGTTTCACGTCTAAGAAGTCTACCATAGACCACATCCTGACACTGAGGTTTCTCATGGAGTGTGAACGCAAATATGGGCAGAGTTTCTTTGCAACCTTTTTCGATTTTCGTCAAGCATTCGACTCAGTTGATCAAGCTGCCCTGTGGGACATCCTGAGGATTCGTGTTATCCCCTGAAGGTTGCTGGATATCATGGCCAGCCTGTACACTGGTACTGTGAGTGCTGTACAGAGTGGAGGTAAAACCTCTGTGTTTTTCCCAGTTGATTCTGAGGTTCATCAGGGGTGTGTTCTTGCTCCTACTCTATTCAATGCTTGCATGGACTGGGTTCTGGACAAGGTCATGGGGTCCAGTGGCTGTGGGGTATCTGTTGGTGAAGAAAGATTTACTGATCTTGACTTTGCTGACGATGCTGTGATCTTCGCGGAGTCAATGGAGGCTCTGAGTGGGGCTCTCGACAGTCTGAGCAAGGAGTCTGAGTGCCTGGGCTTGCGAGTGTCCTGGATAAAAACCAAGATCCAGGCTTTAATGATCTCTTGGGTGCAGCTATCAGCAGTGTGTCTGTCTGTGGAGAGAGTGTTGACCTTGTCAAGAGGTTTACTTATCTCGGCAGTGACATTCATGTCTCTGGTGACTCTTCCTATGAAGTCAGTAGACGGATTGGGAGAGCATGGGGGGGTCATGAGGTTGCTGGAAAGGGGTGTGTGGCTCCTGATATCTATGCAAAAGGATGATCTAATCAATCTAATTTAATCAAAAATCATAAGCCAAGAAGCATAGTAAGTAACAGAAATCAGGAACCAGGAAGTCTAAATAGCATTACTACGTACACACACACAAACAAAACCAGTGGATTTTTGTTTAGAAAATCTGCAAACTTGGAGGTTGACACATCTAGCACAGTGATCTTTATAGCAGTGCTCCAATGATGTCAATCACATAACTTCTGGAACCACTCTCCATTGCAACCATCATTGCATTGTAACAACAGCAGCACAAAATGGCAGCATCCAGAGAAAAACAAATTGACCATGAAAGTTATATTAAATAATTTTTTTAATAACATGATGTCCACATTACAAAAAAATGTCAATATCAATCTGTGTAAAAAATACAGATAAAAAGAGTTTAAAATTAAGAAGGGTGCCAAAAGCAACTGTTCAAAAAATGTAAACAGACAGAATCATAACAGATACTCTGTCCATGACCATGGAAAAGAAAGGAGAAAAGATAGACTCTTTTGGCCACATTAATCAAAATTAGGGCAAAACATACAAACATACCTTTCCACAAATACATGCACCTCTCCTAGCCTTAGAACTCCACTGTCCCAAATCATCAATAAAAAGTTGAAATGGAGAACATAGTCATACACTTTGTCCAAGACCACAAAACATTGTAGGCAGGATTGGCAAACTTCTATGACTCCAAATCCAGGTTGGAGTCACCATTATTCCTTCTGGACCTGTGTCAACTGCCAGGCAAAGTCTCTGTTCCAGTACCCTAGCCTATTAATCTTTCTAAGGGAGGCTGAAAGGTGTTATCCATCTCTTGTTCCTCCATTAAAAAAAAAGTGCCAAAATTGCTGTTGTCCATTCCTGAGGCTCTGTCCCAATCTTCTATGTAACACTGTTGAGACAAGACACCTACATGCCTGCAATACTTAGAGAATTTGTCATTTCCAGCTTGGTCTCATCAACCCTTGCAGTAGTCCCACTCACATTTTTAAATGCTGCAGTGCTCTTAGAAACAGAAATGAACACAACCCCAACCAATGCTTTTGTCATTTCATCCTGTGGAGAGTGTGTACCCCGCTGACAGTGTGACTCATATAGCCCTTGGCTCAACCCACAGAAGTCACATGGATTTGCCAGTTGTTCTCACAAACGACTAGTTGAATGCTGGATCCAGACACACTGTTGTTCTGACTACGTCCACACTACCACGCTTTCATTTAAATCTCTGTCCACAATAATTTCACTGAAAATGCATATGACAAAGTCATACACACATTGGCAGAAAAAATTCTTAAATGGGTGGTAATGCCACGAGCCATGGACTTTATTACCAAACAGTAGCATCTGGCAAATTATTTGTCGTTTGCACATGTAAGCAGCATCTGATTCATACAGGTAAGCAACACAACAAGTTCAGTGGAAAGCAACTTTTCTGTCTACCTTGTTAGAATATATATATATATTTTTTTTTCATAAGAAGTGACCAATCAGGTAATGAAATTGTGTAATGAGCAGGATCCACTCAGGGAACGGCCTCATAATAAGCACAAACCAATCAGAATCTGTGTTTTCAAAATTCTCTAACACTGAGGCCATATTTGCAGAAGCATACAGCTCTGGAGATGTTTTCAAAAGTCTCCATATTCAGAGGTTGAAAATGCAGGGATACTATGGATGAAAGCTGAAAACAGAGACTAATGTGTGCTTTTTAAAATTAAAACGAAAAGTGTGGATGGGGCCTTAGTTAACAGGCATGGGTGAGACAGATCTGGTAATATTGGATCACACTTTTTTGTTAAAATGCTTTTGCATGTTTTCTTCAATAGAACTAATGATTTTAGATATTCAAATTGATTATATATAGCATGCTACAAAGTCCTTAAAATCACTTATAGATTACAGTACATAAAAAGAAAGTTGCTCTCATCAGCAGCTTAAATGCTGTGTTTCTAACTTTCTTTTTAGCTTAGTGAGTGAAATTAATATTCATCCATTTTTTATTTTGCAGACACACTCTGATGAAGGCCTTCTGAAGCACCTTATTAGATTACAGTATATGTACATGATATTTCCATTTATTTCAATTAATCTATGAATCACAGATCTATTTCATCTGTTGACATCTTAAAGCAGAATTTACAGTGTTATCTCCTGAATGATGTAAATCTACTGCTTTTAATAAAATAGTGAGCAACAAGCCTCTGTAGATATTCATCCAACAAAACTAGGGATGTCTTTAAGACACTGATCCATAAAGCTGTACTTAGTGCATGTTTATGTGCCCATTAGTCATTACGGGAAGCCTCAGGAACTTTTTTGTTCTGACTGTCTGCCAGGTCCCACGTTCTCAGTCTTTGTGTGGTCGCAAAGTCAAATTAGGACAATTAGCCTTTGGAGGATTCCAATTTACTGTAACATAAATGCCTTACAAAAAGATTTTTTTTTATGTATAAATAGGTGAAGAAAAAAGTACAGTTTAAAAAGTCACATGCTTTAGCTTTGCAAGTCTGTAACCAAAAAATAAAGTTGGAAAAAAATATGACTTGGAAATTTTCTAATACGTCTTAAACAATGCAATTCTCTTGACAACTGGCTTTTTGTGGCAATAATTGAATTTGTGGGCACAAAACTCTAATATGCATTCTCGGCTTTTTGCTAATCTCTTTTGTATTTCTGTGTTCCCTAGAGAAATATCTGATCTGGTAAACAATTTCAAATAATAGTGATTTGCATGCAGTTAATGGCAAGCTCACATTGAAGACCTGATCCAATTAGTATGTGATTAATCACAGGCTGCTGTAGGCCTCAGACTGATTACATCAAAGGCTAACTGACTGGAGCACCACTGGGAGCAGATACTTCTAAACATAGTGCAGCAGGGGATGGTAACCAGGGAGAAAATACATTTGCACAGCCGAGCGCAGAACAATATTTATTTAGTTAATTCCCATTGTCATTTCAGAACACAGCTCTGCTAAGTAATATTAATTACTTGAGTTGCATATTTATTACTTTGTCACCTTTTTTTAATTAATTGATATTTTAATGAGTACTCTTAAATGTGATATTTGTCATGCATACTGATATCAGAATTTAGAGAAGGGCACCTTAATCAAATGCCAAAGTTTTTAATAATAGGCAGCTGATATCATGGCCCTGCTTAAGACTAAACTAAACTTGGAAACTTGCTTTTAATGACACATAGATTTCCATTTAATTAAAAAAATGAGGGATGATTATAGAGCAAAAAACATTTTTATAGGATAGACAGAGCACTTTGAACCTTGGCCATAATGAAAAAAAATTCTTAAATAATTACTATACAGTTTGGTAATATAGTAGGAACTCTTTACTATAATAAAAATAAAATATTAATGTTGATATCAAACTAACACAAATTTAGGCTGTGTATATGAATGAACAGAACTGATTAAAAATGAGCTCCACAAATTTAACAATATTAGGATATATTTGGCAGGCACAAAAATTAACCTCTTCTCCCCAGATTTGTAGACATAATGTGAGCCCTATATTCATGAATGAACTTTTGCCTTAAGCAACCTCTTCTTGCTTGCAGGTTGCTGTGTTTACTCCATTTCTCCATTATCCTTCAAGTTTAATGACAGCTAACAAGTATATACACCACCACTTTCATTTGATCTCTTTCTCATCTTTTAGCATATTTGTAGATTTGAATTTTGTTCCTGTGTTAAGGGTAGGGTTGTGGGAAGGTTATCTTGCTCAGGAGTAATGACTACTACCGAGTAGGTGTGTCTCTTACTGGAGTGTTAAGTAAATTTCAAGTGCCTCACACAGTGCATCTTAACAGGACTGCTGGCATGGGAACTGAACTCCATCCATCCATCCATTGTCTCCCGCTTATCCGAGGTCGGGTCGCGGGGGCAGCAGCTTGAGCAGAGATGCCCAGACTTCCCTCTCCCCGGCCACTTCTTCTAACTCTTCCGGGAGAATCCCAAGGTGTTCCCAGGCCAGTCGAGAGACATAGTCCCTCCAACGTGTCCTGGGTCTTCCCCGGGGCCTCCTCCCGGTTAGACGTGCCCGGAACACCTCACCAGGGAGGCGTCCAGGAGGCATCCTGATCAGATGCCCGAGCCACCTCATCTGACTCCTCTCGATGCGGAGGAGCAGCGGCTCTACTCTGAGCCCCTCCCGGATGACTGAGCTTCTCACCCTATCTTTAAGGGAAAGCCCAGACACCCTGCGGAGGAAACTCATTTCAGCCGCTTGTATTCGCGATCTCGTTCTTTCGGTCACTACCCATAGTTCATGACCATAGGTGAGGGTAGGAACATAGATCGACTGGTAAATTGAGAGCTTCGCCTTGCGGCTCAGCTCCTTTTTCACCACGACAGACCGATGCAGAGCCCGCATTACATTTACATCATTTACATTTACATCATTTAGCAGACGCTCTTATCCAGAGCGACTTACAACAGTGCTTAGTAATCTATGACTGTTCTTCAGTCGTCTTCAGGATGCCGCACCGATCCGCCTGTCGATCTCACACTCCATTCTTCCCTCACTCGTGAACAAGACCCCGAGATACTTGAACTCCTCCACTTGGGGCAGGATCTCGCTACCAACCCTGAGAGGGCACTCCACCCTTTTCCGGCTGAGGACCATGGTCTCGGATTTGGAGGTGCTGATTCTCATCCCAGCCGCTTCACACTCGGCTGCGAACCGATCCAGAGAGAGCTGAAGATCACGGCCTGATGAAGCAAACAGGACAACATCATCTGCAAAAAGCAGTGACCCAATCCTGAGCCCACCAAACCGGACCCCCTCAACGCCCTGGCTGCGCCTAGAAATTCTGTCTATAAAAGTTATGAACAGAATCGGTGACAAAGGGCAGCCCTGGCGGAGTCCAACTCTCACTGGAAACGGGTTCGACTTACTGCCGGCAATGCGGACCAGGCTCTGGCACCGATCGTACAGGGACCGAACAGCCCTTATCAGGGGAGCCGGTACCCCATACTCTCGGAGTACCCCCCACAGGATTCCCCGAGGGACACGGTCGAATGCCTTTTCCAAGTCCACAAAACACATGTAGACTGGTTGGGCAAACTCCCATGCACCCTCCAGGACCCTACTAAGGGTATAGAGCTGGTCCACTGTTCCGCGACCAGGACGAAAACCACACTGTTCCTCCTGAATCCGAGGCTCGACTATCCGACGGACCCTCCTCTCCAGGACCCCTGAATAGACTTTTCCAGGGAGGCTGAAGAGTGTGATCCCTCTGTAGTTGGAACACACCCTCCGATCCCCCTTCTTAAAGAGGGGGACTACCACCCCCGGTCTGCCAATCCAGAGGCACTGTCCCTGATGTCCATGCGATGTTGCAGAGGCGTGTCAACCAAGACAGTCCTACAACATCCAGAGCCTTGAGGAACTCCGGGCGTATCTCATCCACCCCCCGGGGCCCTGCCACCAAGGAGTTTTTTGACCACCTCGGTGACCTCAGTCCCAGAGATGGGGGAGCCCACCTCCGAGTCCCCAGGCTCTGCTTCCTCATTGGAAGGCATGTAAATGGGATTGAGGAGGTCTTCGAAGTACTCCCCCCACCGACCCACAACTTCCCGAGTTGAGGTCAGCAGTGCACCATCCCCACCATATACAGTGTTGACACTGCACTGCTTCCCCTTCCTGAGACGCCGGATGGTGGACCAGAATCTCTTCGAAGCCGTCCGAAAGTCGTTCTCCATGGCCTCCCCCAAACTCCTCCCACGCCCGAGTTTTTGCCTCAGCAACCACCAAAGCCACATTCCGCTTGGCCTGCCGGTACCTATCAGCTGCCTCCAGAGTCCCACAGGACAAAAGGGTCCTGTAGGACTCCTTCTTCAGCTTGACGGCATCCTTCACCGACGGTGTCCACCAACGGGTTCGGGGATTGCCGCCACGACAGGCACCGACCACCTTACGGCCACAGCTCCGGTCAGCTGCCTCAACAATAGAGGCATGGAACATGGCCCATTCGGACTCAATGTCCCCCACCTCCCTCGGGATGTGGTCGAAGTTCTGCCGGAGGTGGGAGTTGAAGCTACTTCTGACAGGGGTCTCTGCCAGACGTTCCCAGCAGACCCTCACAACACGTTTGGGCCTACCACGCCTGACCGACATCCTCCCCCACCATCGAAGCCAACTCACCACCAGGTGGTGATCAGTTGACAGCTCCGCCCCTCTCTTCACCTGAGTGTCCAAGACATGTGGCCGCAAGTCCGACGACACGACCACAAAGTCGATCATCGAACTGAGGCCTAGGGTGTCCTGGTGCCAAGTGCACATATGAACACCACTATGCTTGAACATGGTGTTCGTTATGGACAATCCGTGACGAGCACAGAAGTCCAATAACAAAACACCGCTCGGGTTCAGATCGGGGGGGCCATTCCTCCCAATCACGCCCTTCCAGGTCTCACTGTCATTGCCCACGTGAGCATTGAAGTCTCCCAGCAGAACGAGGGAGTCCCCAGAAGGTATGCCCTCTAGCACCCCATCCAGGGACTCCAAAAAGGGTGGGTACTCTGAACTGCTGTTCGGTGCATACGCACAAACAACAGTTAGGACCCGTCCCCCCACCCGAAGGCGAAGGGAGGCTACCCTCTCGTCCACCGGGGTAAACCCCAATGTACAGGCTCCAAGTCGGGGGGCAATAAGTATACCCACACCCGCTCGGCGCCTCTCACCGGGGGCAACTCCAGAGTGGTAGAGAGTCCAGCCCCTCTCAAGGAGATTGGTTCCAGAGTCCAAGCTGTGCGTCGAGGTGAGTCCGACTATATCTAGCCGGAACCTCTCAACTTCGCGCACTAGTTCAGGCTCCTTCCCCTTCAGAGAGGTGACATTCCACGTCCCAAGAGCCAGCTTCTGTAGCCGAGGATCGGACCGCCAAGGTCCCCGCCTTCGGCCACCACCCAACTCACACTGCACCCGACCTCCTTGGCCCCTCCCATAGGGAACTGAACTCTTGGCCTGTAAAAGAGAAACCATCTTAGCCAGTCGAGTCAAGGAAGAATTCCATTAGTTACAAAAAAATCACCCAAAATAAGATCTTTGAATGAGAAGAGATTCACTTTGAATTCTAATAGTATTCTGCGGTGGGCTGGTGCCCTGCCCAGGGATTTGTTCTTGTCTTGCGCCCTGTGTTGGCTGGGATTGGCTCCAGCACACCCCCCGTGACCCTGTGTTAGGATATAGCAGGTTGGATAATGACTGACTGACTGTTTAAAGATGTTATGAGAGTAATTGAAACCAAATCTTTATTTCCCTATCACTATTTCTGCAAGATAATGTGTACTTTATGTGCAGTTATTTTGCTTCAATCCTTAGAACAAAGGAAGTTCCACCTGACGATCCATGATGCCACTTCCGCTACACCTTTGAATCCTCGCTTTCTGTCTACTCCACATAAAATACCAAAAGTGTCCTCCACAGCTCTGCTCCACTGGTAAGCCAATAGGACTATTGACCTACTGTATGCAAACATTAAAGACGCATACAGCGCCACCCCGCTGCCTGCACTTGGGAAAGCAGACAATAGCCTGGTTCTGCTTCAGCCTCACTACAAACCAAGAGTGAGGGAGCTACCTACAACCACGCGCTCATCCAGGAAGTGGTCCCCTGAGGCAGAGCAGGCTCTGAGAGACTGCTTTGGAACTACGGACTGGGAAATCCTGCAGGGCTCATATAGTGAGAACATTGAGGAGGTTGTTGACTGCACTACTGATTACATCAGCTTCTGTATGGACATTGTAGTTCCAGTAAGAACAGTATGCTGCTATGCTAACAACAAGCCATGGATTACAAGTGACATCAAGGGCCTTTTGAACCAGAAGAAAAGGGCTTTTAAAGGCGGTGATCAGCATGAGCTCAAGCGCGTGCAGAAGGAACTCCGAGTCCAGCTCAGGGCAGCAAAGGAGCAGTACAGGAGAAAGATGGAGCAGAAGTTGCAGAATAACAGCATGAAGGAAGTGTGGGATGGGATGAAGATCATCACTGGCTGCAGCTCGAAGTGGGTTGCCACCATCGAGAGAGACGTGGAGAGAGCAAACCAGATGAACAACTTTTTTAGCAGGTTTGACCACCCTAACCCACTCTCACCTCAGAGTACTGCATCCTCCACCCATCCTTGTGATGATACCAGCATAGGAGAGAGTTTTCCCCCACCCACAATTACAGCAGCCAAGGTAAGCAGAGAGCTGAGGAGACTTTGTGCCAGCAAAGCAGTGGGTGCAGATGGAGTATTGCCACGACTGCTGAAGGCCTGTGCATTGGAGCTGGGGAGTCCTCTACAGCGCATCTTCAACCTGAGCCTGGAACAGGGGAGAGTCCCAAGGCTTTGGAAAACATCTTGCATCACCCCAGTCCCAAAGGTATCACATTCTGGTTAACTAAATGACTTCTGGCCTGTTGCTCTGACGTCGCATGTAATGAAAACCATGGAGCGGCTGCTGCTTCACCACCTGAGGCCACAGGTCCGTCACGCCCTCGTCCCTCTGCAGTTCGCATACCAGGAGAAGGTGGGAGCGGAGGATGCCATCATCTACTGTATATGCTACACCGATCCCTCTCCCACTTGGACAGAGGCAGTGTAGCAGTAAGAATTATGTTTCTGGACTTCTCTAGCGCCTTCAACACCATCCAACCTCTGCTCCTTAGGGACAAGCTGACAGAGATGGGAGTAGATTCATACCTGGTAGCATGGATTGTGTACTGTCTTACAGACAGACCTCAGTATGTGTGTTTCGGGAACTGCAGGTCTGACATTGTGGTCAGCAACACAGAAGCGCCGCAGGGGACTGTACTTTCTCCGGTCCTGTTCAGCCTATATACATCGGACTTCCAATACAACTCAGAGTCCTGCCACGTGCAAAAGTTTGCTGACGACACTGCTATCGTGGGCTGCATCAGGAGTGGGCAGGAGGAGGAGTATAGGGACCTAATCAAGGACTTTGTTAAATGGGGCGACTCAAACCACCTACACCTGAACACCAGCAAAACCAAGGAGCTGGTGGTGGATTTTCGGAGGCCCAGACCCCTCATGGACCCCGTGATCATCAGAGGTGACTGTGTGCAGAGGGTGCAGACCTATAAATACCTGGGAGTGCAGCTGGATGATAAATCGGACTGGCCTGCCAATACTGATGCTCTGTGTAAGAAAGGACAGAGCCAACTATACTTTCTTAGAAGGCTGGCGTCCTTCAACATCTGCAATAAGATGCTGCATATGTTCTATCAGCCTGTTGTGGCGAGCGCCCTCTTCTACGCGGTGGTGTGCTGGGGAGGCAGCATAAAGAAGGAGGAACTCCTCTCGCCTGGACAAACTGATGAGAAAGGCAGGCTCTATTGTAGGCATGGAACTGGACAGTTTGACATCCGTGGCAGAGCGACGGGCGCTCAGCAGTCTCCTCTCAATCATGGAGAATCCACTGCATCCACTAAACAATATCATCTCCAGACAGAGGAGCAGCTTCCTGTCACTGTCCTGCTCCACTGACAGACTGAGGAGATCGTTCCTCCCCCACACTATGCGATTTTTCAATTCCACCTGGGGGGGTAAACATTAACATTATACAAAGTTATTGTCTGTCTGTATACCTGCATTTTTATCACTCTTTAATTTATTGTTTTTTATCAGTATGCTGCTTCTGCTGGAGTATGTGAATTTCCCCTTGGGATTAATAAAGTATCTATCTATCTATCTATCTATCTATCTATCTATCTATCTATCTATCTATCTATCTATCTATCTATCTATCTATCTATCTATCTATCTATCTATCTATCTATCTATCTATCTATCTATCTATCTATCCAATGCAGTTACCTTTGCAGTTTATCTTCTGGTACTAATGCAACTCCAACAAACACTTTATTTAAAAGATGCCTACAGTAGCACATATATTTAAGAACTCCTAATAAACTGTTTTAAGACCCTTTTTAAATATTATGTTTAGGTATTACCTGGAGTACTATCTAAACTTAAAACCCATACTAGGTGTAACCCGGTTCTGTTTACTTGGATGGTGCTACTCACAAAACACATCCCTAGTTTTAGATTTCCACATTGACTCTAGGTCTTGTTTTGTTTTGTTTTTTTTATTTAAATTTACTTTATGTTGTTTACTATTGTTATTCCATCAGATCTTCATAAGTATGTTTTCGGGGGACAGCTGTTTATTTCCAATGAAAGTTTTTAGCAGTTAAATGCAAACATAAAAGTATGACTCTACATAAGTAAAGAAGTTGGCAAACAACTATGCTGTGAAGAAACATGAAAAATAAAACATTTGTGCTCTGCGCTTACACTTCTCTATAAAACAATTGCTTGTTAATTTAAAAAAAAACCTTGAATCTTTTAATGATTTTGCATGTGAGAAAGCAGGTGGACTAAAACAAACACAAAAGAAAAACAAACATAAAAAAGCAAACACAAAAAATTCCATTTGTACAGAAAAAAAAATGAAGTAAAAGAAAAAAAAAGTAAATAAAGTCTAAATCCTTAACCACTATATTAAATGATGTATTTTCTATGCAATAAATGTAGTTTATCAGGATGCTGGAGAGTAACAATGTCTGGTATGTTGGTCGAACATGCACATAATAATTTGACAGTACTCTGTAAACGTGATAATATTATCACATCTAGGTTCATTGAATTCAGAAGTAGTTTTCTAAAAAGGAGATCCGTTTAAATATTAAAAGTTCAAAACAGATAAAGAAAGAGTAGGTTGGACAGGTACTTCATTCTAATTATGGCAACAAAATTACAGGAGCAGGAATATTGATTCGCTGATTGTTTCGTTTTGTGGTCTCAAGTAATTCCTAGATGAGAAGGACACTATATTGCAGTAGATAGAAAAAGAAACAAAATTAAATTAATTCTGACAAAGTAATACACACCTGTGGTGTAGCGGGTCCACAGCTCCTGTTAAAAGGGCCACTTTTATAATAAATAAATAACTACTGTATACCAATCCAGAAGCTTCAGTTTGTATTAATAACATTTGCTCAGACTACTTTAAACTAGAACGTGGTACCAGACAAGGATGTCCCTTGTCGCCACTGTTGTTTGCAATCACTATTGAACCACTGGCGGTTCACTGCCGAAATTCTTATCAGATAAAGGGGATTGTCAGAGAAGGACTGGAACAGAAAATTTCTCTATATGCAGATGATATGGTCTTATATATATCAGACCCAGAAAACACTGTCCCTGCTGTTTTAACAGCACAAACAGAATTTCAAAGGATATCTGGTCTTAGAATTAATCTGAATAAAAGTATACTCTTTCCAGTGAATTCACAAGCATATAATATTAGATTAGACATCATACCTTTTACCATAGCAGATCAGTTTAAATACCTAGGGGTAAATATCACAAGTAAACATAAAGCTTTTATCAACAAAATTTTGGTGTCTGTATGGAAAAAATTAAGCAAGACTTGCATAGATGGTCAACCCTTCATCTCACTCTAGCCGGAAGAATTAACATTGTTAAGATGAATATCCTTCCTAAACTTCTCTTTTTATTTCAAAACATTCCAAAATATATCAATAAATCGTTTTTTAAACAGTTAGATTCAACAATAACCTCATTCATTTGGAACTCAAAACACCCACGTATCCGAAGAGCGACCCTACAAAGACCTCAGGCAGAAGGTGGCATGGCTTTACCTAATTTTCAGTTTTATTACTGGGCAGCAAACATACAAGCCATAAAAGCCTGGACACAAATAAATGAACATACACAGGCTTGGTCCACAATAGAAGTAAAATCCTGTAGTACTTCTTTATATTCCCTGCTCTGCTCTCCAATAAATGAAAGTTATCGCAAATATACTAATAACCCAATTGTGCTTTACTCACTCAGAATATGGAACCAAATTAGAAAGCATTTTAAGATGGAAAATCTTTTATCAGTGGCACCTCTGCAAGAGAACCACCTCTTTCAACCTTCGCAAGTATATCCAGTTTTTAATACCTGGAAAAGTTTTGCAATTAAAATGCTCAGAGATCTTTATATAGACAACATATTTACATCTTTTGAACAATTATGTTCAAAATTCAACCTCCCAGCTACACATTTCTTTTACTATCATCAAATTAGAAATTTTGTTAAACAGAAATTGCCTGATTTCCCCCACCTTGCACCCTCCACAATCCTGGAAAAAATACTGCTCAATTTCGAGGAAATAAACACTATTTCCGCAATATATAAAATCTTATTAGCGTCCCTACCTTTCAAAGATCCAAGAGGACATTGGGAAGAAGATCTCTTAATCAATATATCAGAAAAGGAGTGGAAGGTAGCAAAGCAGAGAATTCACTCGAGTTCTATATGCGCAAAGCATAGAATTATTCAACTAAAAATTATATATCGAGCCCATCTGTCTCGCTTAAAACTGTCCAAAATGTTTCCAGGGCAGGATCCAACCTGCGAACGCTGCAACCAAGCTCCTGCCTCACTGGGTCACATGTTCTGGGCCTGCACCAAACTAACATCATTTTGGACAAAAATTTTTAAGTGCCTCTCAGACAGCCTTGGTATCACAATCCCACCTAACCCATTAACAGCTGTGTTCGGTGTTCTTCCAGATGGACTTGAATTGGAGAAGGACAAGCAAACGGTGATTGCATTCACTACACTTTTGGCACGCAGACTTATTTTGTTAAATTGGAAGAATCCTAATTCTCCTCTTATAAGTCAGTGGGAAACCGATGTTTTATATTATTTGAAATTGGAAAAAATCAGATTCTCAGTTAGAGGATCTGTACAAAATTTTTTCAAAACCTGGCAGGATTTAATCAATATTATTTTAGAATAAGAGAAATAACTATTACCGCATTTAACTCCCTTCTCCATCTCTTATTTACATATATATTTACTTCTCCCTTTCTTTTGTTTAATGTTGCCTTATTAAAAAGCCTTAAGCAATTTTCCTTTAGCTAAGCTCTCCTTCTCAGGGGTGGGGTTTGATTTGTCTTCAAATTTGTTGGGTTATAAATTGATCTGTTTGTATGGAATGTTTACAATGAAAATTAATAAAATGAAAATACAATATTGAAAATGCCAAAAAAAATAATAAATAAATAAATAAATAAAATAAATAATCGGCGTACTCGCGGCTTAATGAGGGGGCACATGGTGGTGTGTGGCCGAAGCGGTTCCTGGGGAGTTCGTGATGTGTGCGTTTCTCACCTAAGTGCACAGGTGAGAAACGGTCCGAATCCGTAATTGTTCCCAGGAGTTGCTGATTGCCACGACTGCCACGTCCTCTTCATAAATAGAAGAGCGAGTCGGCTAGGGGAGAAGATGAAAGAAAGAAATGGAGGTTGCCGGAGTATGGAGGAAGAAAGACGACAGGAAGCAGCAACAGGAGAAAGCCGGTGCAGGAGAGTAAGCGAGTGCAGCTGAGCAGGGAGCTTGGGTGTTTGTCCAACGCCCGAGGAGCAGAAGTAGTGGTCGCTCCTGCTGAGTTTATTTTGAAGAGTGGGAGTGACCGTAAGGCGGATGATTCATTGCGGAAGGCAGCGGGAGTTGGGACTTGGGATGTGCAATCCCCAGCGTGGGTGCCCTGGTCGCTGTGGAACCCAAGTCACTGTTTGGAGGAGCCTACCGGAGCCAGGGGTCAGTGAGGTGATCCAATCAGCTGAAGCAGGCAGAGCAGGTCAGGTGCAGCTAGGGTGACTCCCCTGTTGCGGGGCCTGTTTGGGAGAAGCAGGGGAGCCGCCAGCAGTAGTAGAAGGATGCACCAGATTGTTAAAAAGATAGCTTCCAGCCGTTATTTTAACCTTGTTGTTTTAAAGATTTTTTCTAATGGATTTTAACCTCCACTTCAGCACTGGTTTTATGGATTATTTACTGTATTTAAAGATTTGAATGCACTACACTAATTATTTGGACACATTGTTTTATTTTATGGATTTATAATAAAAGCACTTGGCACTTTTGTTACACCATCCCCTTGTTCTATTTGTTGTGCCTCACTGCTGAGCTCATCGGTGACATTACCGACGGTTTTGGGTTCAAGGGCTCCCGGACAGATGATGGGAGCATGCAGCGACCCGCATCATCACAACACCTAAATGGGATTTTAATGAATTTGTGGTTAATGTTCTCGTTCTCTCCATTCTACAATATGTGCAATGGCAGGATCTTTTAATATGAGTACTGAACCCCGTTTTAGATTATTCTTCTTCAGCCACAATTACACCATTCAAAAATTCTTCAACAATTTTACATTTCTTAAACTGTTAGACTCATGTGAGCTTTTCTACAAATATTCAAGACGATATTCTTTATTATTCACAGACTGGTTCTTTATCAAAGACAATGTGTTACCTTCTGTGAAGTATTGTAGTTAGGACACTATTGTTGTTTTTTTGTTTTGCAAACTTAATCCGGAACTCAGAATATTGCAACACAAACTATTGCTATTATCAGATAATGATTAAATTCATACACATACATTTTTTTCATCAAAACTAATGTATTCCTGGAGATATATGCGATACAGCTATGGGATGAATTTGAAGCCTGTGTATGGGGTCAAATAATCTCTTGCATTTTACATAATTAAAAGCTAAAAACCAGAAGGGCAGCTGAATATCAAATCGCCAGATTTCTTCCTTGGGACAAATAAAGTTCTGTCTGTCTGTCTGTCTATCTATCTGTAGGTTCATGGAAAAATTGTCTTTTGATACAACAAGATACAGTTGTTGATAGCAGATGTAAAAACGTAAGCGTTTGAAATAGAAAATGCTTCTTAAACTTGTTAAAGCAACGGAATATTATTACTAGTTATGTCTGTTCACTTTGAATATGGACTATAATTATTTATATGTGTTGAATATATCAAAATGAAGAATATTGCTCTTTTGATTCTATCTTAAGTATTATTTGAGTGACTGGCCTCGATTGATGAAAAGTTTTTTTTTCCCCACTGGGTTTTCCTTTAGTGTTCCTGTTGTGTCAGTGTTTGTCACTCTTCATGTGTTCTTTTCCCAGAACAGCTGTTGGTGGGGAAAAAATATTTTGATTAAAATACATTTTTCAATTTATCTATCACAATAGAATTAAAGCAACTCTAATTTTAATCACATCATTCTTATTATAGACATGGACATGGAGGTCTCATAGAATCTTAGTCCAACAAACATGTAAGAAATAAGTTCAGAATGCTACTGGAGAAATGATTGATGCAGTGATGCAGTTTGAACCAACATTATTGAGCACATTGCGGACCGCCAAGGAAAGAAGGGTGGCGGCTTAGCAAACATTTACTCAAGCAGGTTAAAATGTAAAGATGTCAGTTTTGGTAAATTCAAATCCTTTGAGTATCTCGCCATTGTTATTCATGGAGATTCTCACATTCTAGTATTATCCGTGTATAGACCTCCTAAATTCAACGCATCTTTCTTTGAGGAATTCTCTGACTTAATGTCAATTTTAATTACGAACTATGACACGCTCTTAATAGTCGGCGACTTTAATTTTCATTTAGATAATCAGTGTGACCAAAAAGTAAAAGAATTCATGAACCTCCTGGACTCTTTGATTTGAGACAGCTCGTTAATCAGCCTACACATAAAGCAGGTCATACGTTAGACTTAGTGATTACTAAAGGACTAAAAGTTGATATAAAGCAGATCATTGATATTGGTCTATCAGACCATTTTCTTCTATTTTTCAACTTAGAAATAATGTTAGAAAACACTCATGAGAAGCATTTTGTTAAAAAACGCTTCTTTGACTCATCAGCAGCTTTAAAACTTACAAACATTCTAAACAATCAATCCGTTTATAGTGCCAACTATAATAGCGAAGATAATGTAAATAATAAGGTGGAAAGATTTAATACTAAACTGAGAGCTGTTGTTGACATAGTTGCACCTGTAAAGACAGTTAAAAAATCTTCTAGCATTGTTATACCATGGAAGACCCAAAGAGTGTCTGATTTAAAGAGAACATGCCATAGAGCTGAGCGTAAATGGAGGAAGACTAAACTAACTATCCACTATGAAATATTAAAAGTTAAAATAATAGAATACAATAACACAGTCCGTCTTGAGAGGTGCTGCTATTTCTCTAAGATTATAAATAACAATGCTAGTAATCCCAGAGTCTTATTCTCGACAATTGATCGTCTGCTAAACCCAGGTAACTCAAAGGAATGCCTCCTAAGTACTTCCAGTAAAACCTGTGAGGCTTTTGCTGTATTTTTCAATCAAAAAATTAATGATATTAGAAATAACATAGTATATCTCGCCAACACTAAGGATCCTCCTAAACCCCAGTATTCCATTGTAAACAAATTAAACTCTTTCACTAGGATAGATTTACCTGATTTACATAAAATAATTTTTCAACTGAAACCCTCCGCCTGCGTCCTTGACCCAATACCAACAAATTTTTTCAAAGAAGTATCGGATGTGCTAATTGATAATATTCTTGACATAGTAAATTCATCATTAGATACGGGGGTGTTCCCAGACTGTCTCAAGACTGCTGTAGTTAAACCTCTACTTAAGAAAAATAATCTTGACCCCTCTGCTCTTGAAAATTTTAGACCCATCTCTAACCTACCTTTCTTAAGTAAAATTTTAGAGAAGGCAGTCATTATGCAGTTAAATGACCACCTCAATAAACATACTATTCTTGATAAATTTCAGTCAGGTTTTAGAACAAATCACAGCACAGAAACTGCACTCGTTAAAGTAGTAAATGACTTGCGGGTAAATGCAGACAGATGCCATTTATCTGTTCTCATCCTCTTAGATCTGAGTGCCGCATTTGACACCATTGATCATAATATTCTTAGAAATCGCCTTAGTCAATGGGTGGGCCTCTCTGGCAGTGTCTTAAATTGGTTTGAATCCTACCTGGCAGGGAGAAAATTCTTTGTTAGTTGTAGTAATTATAATTCAAAGACACATGATATCCTATATGGTGTTCCACAAGGCTCTATCCTGGGTCCGCTGCTCTTCTCAATCTACATGCTTCTGTTAGGTCAGATTATCTCAGGGCACAATGTGAGCTACCACAGCTATGCTGATGACACACAGCTGTATTTATCAATAGCACCTGATGACCCCGATTCAATTGATTCACTAACACAATGTCTGACTTGTATTTCAGAATGGATGAATAGCAACTTTCTCAAGCTAAATAAAGAGAAAACTGAAATCTTAGTGATTGGCAATAATGGATACAATGAGGCTATTAGAAATAAACTGGATGCATTAGGATTAAAAGTCACGACGGAGGTAAAAAGCTTAGGGGTAACTGTTGACTTTAATTTGAATTTTAAATCGCATTTTAATCAGATCACTAGGACAGCATTTTTTCACTTAAGAAACATAGCAAAAGTTAGACCTCTTATATCATTGAAAGATGCTGAGAAATTAGTTCACGCGTTTGTTTTCAGTCGACTAGATTACTGTAACGCAGTCCTCTCAGGAATACCCAAAAAAGACATAAATCATTTGCAGCTAGTGCAGAATGCAGCTGCTAGAATCCTAACAAGGAAAAGAAAATCTGAGCACATTTCTCCAGTTTTGATGTCACTACACTGGTTACCTGTGTCATTCAGGATTGACTTTAAAATTCTGCTTATGGTTTAGAGAAAAGCCAAGCAAAATGACACCTTTTATTGGCTAACTAAAAAGATTACAATATGCAAGCTTTCGAGGCAACTCAGGCCCCTTCTTCAGGCAAGATGTAATCATTACATCTTGCCTGAAGAAGGGGCCTGAGTTGCCTCGAAAGCTTGCATATTGTAATCTTTTTAGTTAGCCAATAAAAGGTGTCATTTTGTTTGGCTTTTCTCTACATTCATAATGGCTAACACGGTACAACACCCTAGTACTGCTTATGGTTTATAAAGCCTTAAATAATCTCGCCCCATCTTATACACTATATCGGAATGTCTGACATCTTATATTGCAAATCGTAACCTCAGATCCTCAAATGAGTGTCTCCTTAGAATTCCAAGAGCAAAACTTAAAAGAAGTGGTGAGGCGGCCTTCTGCTGTTATGCATCTAAAATCTGGAATAGCCTACCAATAGGAATTCGCCAGGCTAATACAGTGGAGCACTTCAAAAAACAGCTGAAAACACATTATTTTAACATGGCCTTCTCATAATTTCACTGTAATTTAATCCTGATACTCTGTATATCCAATTCATTATAATAACTATCCATGGTAGCTCTAAAATCTGTACTAACCCCTATTCTCTCTTCTGTTTCTTTTTCCGGTGTCCTTTTAGCCACCACCATCTACTCAAAGCACCATGATGTTCCAACAGTGAAGAATTAAAAGCCAGAAGTCTGCATGTCCATCATCATCAAGTCCTTCCGTGAGAACCCTAGACACAAGAGGACTATTTCATTTATGTTAGGTAGAATGCCCAGAGGGGACTGGGCAGTCTCGTGGCCTGGAACCCATGCAGATTTTATTTTTTTCTCCAGCCGTCTAGAGTTTTTTTTTTTTTTTTTTTCTGTCCACCCTGACCATCGGACCTTACTCTTTTTTTTATGTTAACTAATATTGTCTTATTTTAATTTCTTATGTTGTTATATTTTTTTATTTACTGTTCTTCATTATGTAAAGCACTTTGAGCTACTTTTTTGTATGAAAATGTGCTATACAAATAAATTTTATTATTATTATTAATAAACACACTAAAGGAATACTATAAGGTATGTTTCTGCTCAGAATGTAATGAAAACAAATCTTTAACCACAGATTTTTCCCATGTATAGATGAGTTGGAGAAACATTTGATACTTTCAGTGATATACAAAATCTTGGGTTTCAACATTAATCTGACTTTTTTTTTCTAGTGAAGAGCCTGGCATAACAGCTTATATCTGGAATGTGTTATTTAACTGTTTTGCAACAATTCATGTAATAGTTAGATTTTTTTTTCTAAAACTTAAGTAAAATAAAACATCTTTTTTGCATTATAGTATGACAGGTGATCTATGATTCTTCCAGCTGCAATAAAAACAATGCGTCACCAGTGCAGTGAAAATTATTACAACAGATTGATCATTAAGCAACAATCTCTCATTAGGTAATACCAGAAAGCTGTGCTTTGTGAAAGTTTTTTCTATGAACTGAGCTATGGAAAATTTAAATACTGATTACTTGATTGAAAATTGTCATGAAAATATGCCCTGTCACCTTTTTAATGACGGTTAAACCATTCTTCTTGTGATGTATAAACTTTAATAAGAAGCAGTTTGACTTTTTAATATTTCATTTCACCTTACTGAAGCACTACAAAATGTTAGAATTCTTCCTCATTATTAAGTGTGTTTGTGTTTCTTATTATAACTTTTATTGTAATGACTAGTGCCAGCAGCTGGCCTCTATCTACAATTTCTCGTCTTGCTTAAAGGTCAGTCAACTACCTCTCCAATTATATTAAACACGTAATAACAGAAACCTTTTCATAATCACTGTGTCTGCTGCAGATAATGAACAACTTAAGAACTGCTGGAAATTTTAATGATTTCATATAAATATTCATTGGCTACTGATTTAAGTTACAGCTTTAAAGTGAATACTGTACACAGTTGCATTAAGGTGCAGAAAACACAGACACACTGGGATTCCAGCAACTATGAGATGTTAATTCAATCACAAATTTAAGTTTAACTGCTCTTTTACTTTTGGTGAAGTTTTTTTCTTAATTGATTTGAAAGGCCTTTGTGAAAGGAGGGTCAGTACTTAATAGATTTAATAAATTATCTAAAAGTAGTAATTTAGTAGATCATCTAATAAAACGTGTGAGCTAAATAAAGTCAGTAACTTTGAGTAATGGCATCTTTCCAGCTAAAAAGAAGCTTCCTGAAAATTTGAACATGAGAAATGGCCAATTCCTGCCACATAGCAAAGGTGAGGTTTCCAAAATGACTTTTGCAATCGCTATTAAACTGTGGGGTTCTCGTTCCTTGGATTAACCACTGATGGTTAAATGTACTATCCCTTCTTTATCTGTCATATACCCAGAATGGCAGGTACTCTTGCCTGAATCAGATTTGCCTTTTTTTTTTAATTTGGCTCCATAAAACCCTACAAACAATACATATCCATATTTTTTGGTGACTGCTTTTATTTGCTCTTCAACCATCTTATAATCTGTTACTGATTTTTACCATTCAATAAGTGACTCAGTCATCCCAGTAGTCTGAATGTCCAACTGTAAACTTCATCCTAAATGTATTTACTGAACTGTTTTAAAGAATGTTTTTCAGTGTTTTTGGCTCAACTGTATTGTCTGTACAATGAGTTTATTATTATAGGAATACCAGGGAAATATTTCATGAGGGATTGGCTCCAACAGACCCCCGTAACCCCGTAGTTAGGATATAGCGGATTGGATAATGGATGGATGGATGGATATTTCATGAAAAAAAAAATTGCAATTAAAGGTTACAAAAATCAGTTATGGTGGAAGTTTAGCCAGTTAACATATTAATGATATTTGCCTAATAATTATGGTTGACTAACATTTGCATATTTAACTAAGGAGTACTCATTTAATCGCACTGGTGAAGCATTGGAATTTGATTCTATCCATCCATGCACTTTATGCATTTGAGGATCACAAGGAGTTATCTGGTTGTTATCCTTCCAGCTTCACAAACAAGGAAGGAAACAACTCTAAATGATGCATCAGTCCACCATATGCCTCACTTATGCATACACATTTATACTGAGTCAGTTCAGAATAACCGGTTTACCTCTGGAGTGTGGAAAGTGACTGAAAATCCACTTGGGCACAGGAAAAACAAGGAAATAATATGCATATGAAGTCTGAACTGAAAATGGAATTCAGGTCCCTGGATTTGCCAAGCAGCAGTGTTAAGAAATACTTCCACTTTACACCCATTCTTGGAACTTGAAAAAAACAAAGATGATAAAAAAGAAACACCAAAAGTAGGGATACCTTTTAGCATCTGGTACAATTTCTCCTTTTAAAATGTCAGTAGGTTACATCAATTACTCAGTCAATCTTACTTCATATACCTCCATACTAAGAAAGCTGTATCAAGTCAACCTTCACAGTTTATGTATTTACAAACACTTCAACATGTCAAAAGATGTCTGAAGCTAATGCAGAACAGTAGGAGTTACCTCTTGTTTGAAATCAGAGGATTTCCTTTTTTATGCATAATTTCCCTTATTTTCACTTTACTTTTGTTCATGTCCTCTTCTGCCTCTCTTTGTCTCACACATACACTTTGCAGTCACTTAGATTTTCTAAGCAAATCATTTCTCCTTAGCCTTATTGTATCCAGAGTACACTTTAGTGACAAAGGACAAATAGTAAGAGTCAAAGTCAAAGACAACAGTTTCTAAATTGCAGTTGACTTTCCAATAAGGCAGTATGAACTAAAGTTTAATTTTACAATATGAACATTACAAGAATCCATCTCTACAGTATATTCTCAGGTGTATCAGTTTAGAAAAATGTATTTTAATCAAAATATTTTTTTCCCCCACCAACAATTGTTCTGGGAAAAGAACACATGAAGAGAGACAAACATTGACACAACAGGAACACTACAGGAAAACCCAGTGAAGGAAAAAAAAACTTTTCATCACTCAAGGCCATTCAATTAAATAATACTTAAGATAGAATCAAAAGAGCAATATTCTTCATTTTGATATATTCAACACATATAAATAATTATCCCCTCCTTTAACCGTCACCTTATCGTGGTGGAGGGGTTTGCGTGTCCCAATGATCCTAGGAGCTCTGTTGTCCGGGGCTTTATGCCCCTGGTAGGGCCACCCAAGGCAAACTGGTCCTAGGTGAGGGATGAGACAAAGAGCGGTTAAACAAACCTCCTATGAAGAAAAACAATTTTGGACGGCGTTTTCCCTTGCCCGGACGCGGGTCACCGGGGCCCCACTCTGGAGCCAGGCCTGGAGGTGGGGCTCGATGGCGAGCGCCTGGTGGCCGGGCCTGCACCCATGGGGCTCGGCCGGGCACAGCCCGAAGAGGCAACGTGGGTCCCCCTTCCCATGGGCTCACCACCTATGGGAGGGGCCAAGGAGGTCGGGTGCAGTGTGAGTTGGGTGGTGGCCGAAGGCGGGGACCTTGGCGGTCCGATCCTCGGCTACAGAAACTGGCTCTTGGGACGTGGAATGTCACCTCTCTGAAGGGGAAGGAGCCTGAGCTAGTGCGCGAAGTTGAGAGGTTCCGGCTAGATATAGTCGGACTCACCTCGACGCACAGCTTGGACTCTGGAACCAATCTCCTTGAGAGGGGCTGGACTCTCTACCACTCTGGAGTTGCCCCCGGTGAGAGGCGCCGAGCAGGTGTGGGTATACTTATTGCCCCCCAACTTGGAGCCTGTACATTGGGGTTTACCCCGGTGGACGAGAGGGTAGCCTCCCTTCGCCTTCGGGTGGGGAGACGGGTCCTAACTGTTGTTTGTGCGTATGCACCGAACAGCAGTTCGGAGTACCCACCCTTTTTGGAGTCCCTGGAGGGGGTGCTAGAGGGCATACCTTCTGGGGACTCCCTCGTTCTGCTGGGAGACTTCAATGCTCACGTGGGCAATGACAGTGAGACCTGGAAGGGCGTGATTGGGAGGAATGGCCCCCCTGATCTGAACCCGAGCGGTGTTTTGTTATTGGACTTCTGTGCTCGTCACGGATTGTCCATAACGAACACCATGTTCAAGCATAGGGGTGTTCATATGTGCACTTGGCACCAGGACACCCTAGGCCTCAGTTCGATGATCGACTTTGTGGTCGTGTCGTCGGACTTGCGGCCACATGTCTTGGACACTCGGGTGAAGAGAGGGGCGGAGCTGTCAACTGATCACCACCTGGTGGTGAGTTGGCTTCGATGGTGGGGGAGGATGCCGGTCAGGCGTGGTAGGCCCAAACGTGTTGTGAGGGTCTGCTGGGAACGTCTGGTAGAGCCCCCTGTCAGAAGTAGCTTCAACTCCCACCTCCGGCAGAACTTCGACCACATCCCGAGGGAGGTGGGGGACATTGAGTCCGAATGGGCCATGTTCCGTGCCTCTATTGTTGAGGCAGCTGACCGGAGCTGTGGCCGTAAGGTGGTCGGTGCCTGTCGTGGCGGCAATCCCCGAACCCGCTGGTGGACACCGGCGGTGAAGGATGCCGTCAAGCTGAAGAAGGAGTCCTACAGGACCCTTTTGTCCTGTGGGACCCCGGAGGCAGCTGATAGGTACCGGCAGGCCAAGCGGAATGCGGCTTTGGTGGTTGCTGAGGCAAAAACTCGGGCGTGGGAGGAGTTTGGGGAGGCCATGGAGAATGACTTTCGGACGGTTTCGAGGAGATTCTGGTCCACCATCCGGCGTCTCAGGAAGGGGAAGCAGTGCAGTGTCAACACTGTATATGGTGGGGATGGTGCGCTGCTGACCTCGACTCGGGACGTTGTGGGTCGGTGGGGGGAATACTTCGAAGACCTCCTCAATCCCATTAACATGCCTTCCAATGAGGAAGCAGAGCCTGGGGACTCAGAGGTGGGCTCCCCCATCTCTGGGACTGAGGTCACCGAGGTGGTCAAAAAACTCCTTGGTGGCAGGGCCCCGGGGGTGGATGAGATACGCCCGGAGTTCCTCAAGGCTCTGGATGTTGTAGGACTGTCTTGGCTGACACGCCTCTGCAACATCGCATGGACATCAGGGACAGTGCCTCTGGATTGGCAGACCGGGGTGGTGGTCCCCCTCTTTAAGAAGGGGGATCGGAGGGTGTGTTCCAACTACAGAGGGATCACACTCCTCAGCCTCCCTGGAAAAGTCTATTCAGGGGTCCTGGAGAGGAGGGTCCGTCGGATAGTCGAGCCTCGGATTCAGGAGGAACAGTGTGGTTTTCGTCCTGGTCGCGGAACAGTGGACCAGCTCTATACCCTTAGCAGGGTCCTGGAGGGTGCATGGGAGTTTGCCCAACCAGTCTACATGTGTTTTGTGGACTTAGAAAAGGCATTCGACCGTGTCCCTCGGGGAATCCTGTGGGGGGTACTCCGAGAGTATGGGGTACCGGCCCCCCTGATAAGGGCTGTTCAGTCCCTGTACGATCGGTGCCAGAGCTTGGTCCGCATTGCCGGCAGTAAGTCGAACCCGTTTCCAGTGAGAGTTGGACTCCGCCAGGGCTGCCCTTTGTCACCGATTCTGTTCATAACTTTTATGGACAGAATTTCTAGGCGCAGCCAGGGTGTTGAGGGGGTCCAGTTTGGTGGGCTCAGGATTGGGTCACTGCTTTTTGCAGATGATGTTGTCCTGTTTGCTTCATCAGGCCGTGATCTTCAGCTCTCTCTGGATCGGTTCGCAGCCGAGTGTGAAGCGGCTGGGATGAGAATCAGCACCTCCAAATCCGAGACCATGGTCCTCAGCCGGAAAAGGGTGGAGTGCCCTCTCAGGGTTGGTAGCGAGATCCTGCCCCAAGTGGAGGAGTTCAAGTATCTCGGGGTCTTGTTCACGAGTGAGGGAAGAATGGAGCGTGAGATCGACAGGCGGATCGGTGCGGCATCCGCAGTAATGCGGGCATTGCATCGGTCTGTCGTGGTGAAAAAGGAGCTGAGCCGCAAGGCGAAGCTCTCAATTTACCAGTCGATCTATGTTCCTACCCTCACCTATGGTCATGAACTATGGGTAGTGACCGAAAGAACGAGATCGCGAATACAAGCGGCTGAAATGAGTTTCCTTCGCAGGGTGTCTGGGCTTTCCCTTAAAGATAGGGTGAGAAGCTCAGTCATCCGGGAGGGGCTCAGAGTAGAGCCGCTGCTCCTCCGCATCGAGAGGAGTCAGATGAGGTGGCTCGGGCATCTGATCAGGATGCCTCCTGGACGCCTCCCTGGTGAGGTGTTCCGGGCACGTCCAACCGGGAGGAGGCCCCGGGGAAGACCCAGGACACGCTGGAGGGACTATGTCTCTCGACTGGCCTGGGAACGCCTTGGGATTCTCCCGGAAGAGCTAGAAGAAGTGGCCGGGGAGAGGGAAGTCTGGGCATCTCTGCTCAAGCTGCTGCCCCCGCGACCCGACCTCGGATAAGCGGGAGACAATGGATGGATGGATGGATAAATAATTATAGTCAATATTCAAAGTGAACAGACATAACTAGTAATAATATTGTATTGCTTTAACAAGTTTAAAAAGCATTTTCTATTTCAAATACTTACGTCTTTACATCTGCTATTAACACCTGTACCTTGTTGTATCAAAAGACATTTTTTGCAGATGCTAAGAAAAAATATTCTTGTGACTTCCAACCATTTCCATGAACCTATAGATAGATAGATAGATAGATCTGGATCATGTCTAACTTCTTGAAACTGTGCAGAACTCTTTGAAATAACAGGGTGATCTTCATTTTTGCAAAACAAAAACACAAATCACAGGGGTCTTGCTGTTAGGTGGCGCAACAGGGATTTTAAGTGCTGTGGTGTCAAATGGAACAACGAAGATGTTAAACACTGCACTTCTGTTGATTACAAGTGAGCAGGTATGAAATTGTTAGTTAATATATAATAATCTTTTTACAATTTATTACAAATATATAAGTATGAAGCCATCACAGAATGAATTATTACACATAAGGAAAAGGACTGGAGGTACTCAAGGGTTGACTAAATGTAACTTAAAGATTAAGGTCTGCCTCATCTTAGACTTGATTTTTCAAGGTTAGAATGAGGTAAATGAGTAACGAACACCCCTCTAGAAAGCAAGGATAAACTAATGGGAAAGCCCAACCACCCCTCTTATGAAGTAGTGCTAAGATCAATATGAGACCATCCATATCAATGAGGCAGGATTCAGATTAATGGAAGAGTCAGAAAATACTGGTGGTGTTAGTTGATTGGATGGGATAATAAAGTTCTGCATATTAACAGTCAGATGATGTGATACATTAGGTAATGGTAATAGAAATGTATAAAAGCAGATTAATTGTTTAATTGATTGCTCTCTCTATGGACTGACACATTTGTGTATATTCTGTGTAAATAAAAAAAAAGCTCTGCATTCTTATCTGGGCTCCGTGATTTCCTTCTTTAAACATGGAGGACATTTTTTTCATGATACAGGCAAACCTCTTTATTGGAAACTGCAGATGTACAAATCTCTGAGCCTCAAGTCACAGCCTCAAGACGTTCCAAGAACCTCTCAGAAGATCCAAGTACGTCTGTTTCAGGTCTTCTCAGCACTTGCTGAAATTGAACAGTAAGTCTTCTTTTCGTCCTGCTTTTGACATCAATGTAGAACCAGCACTGAGTGACAGAATAGATCCGTTACTATTTACATGGCTTTTTTTACATGGCTTGCTATCCTTAAAATGACTGTTTGCCTTTGCTGCAGTAGATGAAATTCTATTTGCAACATTACAGACTTTCCATTTTTATAGACTCTCTTGCCACTGGTGATGGACTGGCAGCTCATTTTATAGGTGACTCATCCCTGGCTGATGCAACCTTTCAGTCCCATTATAATATTCTATTCCCAGAACTAGTTTTGTCATGGAAACTACATACACCACTCCAAATTTCGGCTGGCACAAAGAATGAACTCATGAGGAATCAATGTAAGGTTACCTGGATGCATTTCACTTCTGATTACATTAAATTTTCTTAATACGTTCCTTGATTTTGTAAAGCAAAAATAAACAGAAAGTGTCTTATGGCAGGCATATTTTATACGAGGCAAGTATAATTTTGAAATGGTCTGTGTTGGTGACTAATGTATTCTTTGTTAACTATGTGTGTGCTGGTTAACTTGGCAGTGTGCTCTGTGAGTGAATCCAATAAAAAAGAAGGCCTCTTTGCATCAGCTGCATTATTGAAAATATAAACTGTAATAAAATCATTTTTCTTATTGTGGTAATCAGGACATAGAGAACCCCAAGAAATAACAGAAGTAAGTTATATCTGACATTCATAGCTTCAGGAGGCCGGTTTAGAATGCCTGCCCACTCAATGTTTCTGTAGAGTTTGGATTTTGTCCCTTTATGTGTTTGGGTTGGTGGTGGGCTCCTCCTTATACTCCAGTTTTTCTCAGAAATTCTAAAGATGCGCAGGTTAAGTTAACTGGTGAGCTTGAACTGGTCCAGTGAAATGTGCAATTCAATGTTCCCTCAGTCCAGAGTTCATTACTCCCTTGTGTTCAATGCTGTTGGAGGCAATGGCCCCATGTGAACATAAATTGGTTAAGACACGCACAGAAAATGGACTGATGGATGAACAAATATCTTACATATCACAGTTGATTACCTATTATAATAAGCAGTGAAAAAGACAAAATATCTGAAATAGTGTACAAACAAGTTAATTTATGTGTCTCCTGTTAAATAATCATGATACTATGCTACAGGATAACCTAGTTTTATTATCTTTTAAGTTCTCCAAAGCTTGTAAGCTCTCGATGACCTTTCATTTGCTGACAAAGGCTCAGAAGCCCCCACATCTAAATGATGATTTTTTTTTATGTTTTGCTTTAAAATGCTATGCTATTACAAAATTGATTGTGCTACTATTCTTCAAATGTTGTTCTCTGAAGAGTGCCCCCATGCTGAGAATTGTACTGAATGGATTTTGAGATGAGTGGGATTATTGTAGAAATGTGGAGAGAATGAATTATGTTTATACAGCAGGAAATAAATGAGCACTGTTGCTATTACATTTAGAAGCTTTATGCCTATACAGGGACCTTCTAATTTAAGCAGATAATGATAAGATTGGCATTTAAGATGCACATACACTAGCCTGGGGTCTAATCAAATGTAAGCATAACAAATGCTGTAATGTTGACTCTGTTAAGCAAAGAGCTTCACCTAGGGCTTTTTTTGTATTTATTTCTTCAAAACGTTTGTTCCATAAATAATAATAAAAAATAATAATGAATGTATTTCAATTTATAAATGTGTAAAACAAGAATAGAAGACAGATCTTGATTAAGCTATTAAGGATGTCATTAATGAATGAATGTGTACATTAAATTATGGATGAATCAACAGTACAATACCAATGTTAGAAGTAATTATATAAAATTATTATGCTTACCATTGCTGTCTCATGACTTTACAGTTTGGGAGCTAGCTAGCTGTGGTTGCTGCCTTCTTGTTACTGGTGCAGAGGAGCAGTAAAAGACTAAAACAAATATAATACTTGGTCAGATGGCCAGAAGCAGTGGGCTATGTTTGGCTGTGGATTAGTGGCTTTAAATACTCTTAGTTTTTTTTTTTTTTTGTCTGATTTTTTTGCAACTTTTTCCCAGGAAAAAGATAAATATTTACCATTATTTCCTGCTCTATGTAACATGCTAGCAGAACAAGTACTTTAAGAAAATAAATAAAAAGATTTGTATTTTTCAAGGAAGTGATAAAACTAGAGTGTGAAAACACATAATTCAGACAATTCTTTTTGGCTATCAGTTGAGCATTACATGACATATTATAATATTAAATTGACCTGACTAAGCAGAACAAATAATCACTGCACATTTGATGATATGATCACATTTGATAAAAACTTTAACACTTTTAAAAAATTGCTTTATTATATTAGAAAAAATAACACCTTGAGCCTTACTAGATAATTTTATTTTGCATGCAGAGATTCTTCCATATGCATACAACGTGACTGCAAAAACCCAATAGGTGTGAAAAAGTTTGCTATACATTGGCCAGATAGCCACCTTCAGAACAAATGAAAGGTTGTTAAATAATACGCTCAAAATTAAAGCCCTGGGGCCTCCTGTATAATGCCGTGCATAGAACTCACACTATAACATGGCGTATGGACAAAAACAGAAATGTGCTTACGCACAAAAAAATCCAGATGCATAAATCTGTGCGTACGCCAATTTCCACGTTCTTCCGGTACATAAGTCCCGATCAGCGTGTAAAGTAACACTTGTGCACGCGCCTGCTGTCCCGCCCCAACTCCTCCCAGAATTACACCTCTTTGAATATGCAAATCAATATAAATAACTCTTAAGCTCAGCCTTCTGTGAAAAGACAATGGCAAAAGCACGGGGGAAAAATAGAAGAATTTCAGCGAATACCAAATGGAGGCAAGAAAAAATGTACTATTTGTTGGTTTAAAAAGTGGTATAAACAACAAAAGGAAGTTGATTGAGTTACATAGCATGTCGGAGAAACTCGAAAGCTCAAGTTCACAAAGTCGAACAGTGCCCGAAATAAAAAAGAACTTGTCACATATCAAAGTCACCGTGAAAAGGCGAGTCGTAGTCCACCATCTGAGTGTCACATGAAAGCTTATTAGGGTACAGAGAAAAAAAATAGGCACACAGTGGGAAAAAAGCACAAAATGTCAACTTTAATCTCGAAATTTCCACTTTAATCACGTACTTTATTTTGTCATTAAAGTAGAACATCATAAATTTCATCTTAAAATCGTTTCATTTACTAGTTTCTCAAATCCCATTGTAACTGAAGTAGCACGTTAAATGCTTTGTTTTTTATTTGATCTTCTATGGGCCCTACGTGTGTGAATCACTACGTGCTTCCGGGCTTTCTCTTCCTCCGACAGGACACAGAATCTATTACATTCGTAATATTATAGCTCTTTGAATAATTAAAATACTGAGATGTATACATGATATGTTCATGATGATAGGAGTTAAAGCATGTTATTAAACATGGGAACACGGTGGCGCAGTGATTGTTCATGTCTCACGCAAGATGCTTGCTGCACCATGTGTGACCTCCGATGAAATACTTTATTGTAGCAGTACTGTCTCTTTCGAACATACTAACCCTCAATTCCTGTCCTTACTTTTCTTTCTGCAAATACCCAATTGCCACACAATCAGCTCTGTAATGGACGTTAAGCCATCTGTAAGCTTAGAACACCGATTCTTCAAAACTTTTAAGGAACATTGAATATCTTCGTAGTACGTGTTTAATTATTCTATACATTCAGTGTCGCGCGAATACAGCGTGAGGCAGGAAAAATCTGTGAACATGTTTAATTATTAACAATATAGATTATTTAAATGAAGTTAAAGTTTTACCTGTATAATATAATAAACACATTTTGCTGCATTTCATCTTAAAAATGATATTGTCATCATATTTAAATACGCCCTTTATAAAGTGGCTCAGGTTGTGCAATATTATAACTGTATCGCAAATTTACAGTGAGGTAATTGTACTTATAACAGTTCTTCAAGAAACACTTGATGGACTGATTGAGTGTGTTTATAGTTCTTGGGTTGAAACTGTTTCTGAACTGCGAGGTCCGTACAGGGAAGGCTTTGAAGCATTTGCCGTGTTAAAACAGCTCAAATAGGCAGCATGGCTGAGGCAGCGTGTGCTTGATGCTGTATACCGATAATTCTCTACTGTAGATCTGTGATTCATCACTCAGATATAGTGATATAAATACTCCGAGTGGTGCAGTGAGAGTAATATAGAAAAAGATGATTCGCTGTGGCAACCCCTAACGGGAGCAGCTGAAAGAAGAAAAAGAAGGTGCAGTGAGAGTAACAACACTAAAGCAGCTATGGTATTTGGAATACTTTGGCTATTCCCTGGACCATTATATTGTTACAGTTTAATTACAATCAGATGCATTAAACTAATAAACAATATTCAGTTAGTTTCAGTGTATTTATAAAGCCGCGTCAGGGATGTGGATCTAAAAAGAAAGGGTAACCACACAGGAACAGTAGCACTGCTTTGACACTGGGTGCCGGCAGACTGCAAAACCGAGCAGAGAACTTGCGTACGCCAGGGTTGGAGCTACCTTGAAAATGTGCGTGGCATTACGCCAAGTTTTTTGTTTTAAACATCGTGATTTGAGCGTGGAAACTTTTGTACATTTTTATGCGTACGCACTGTTTATACATGAGGCCCCTGGTTACAGTCTGAAGAGTTTAGCATGGGCATCTGAATACAATCTTCTGTAATGATACTGGTACGCAATTTGGTGAAAGCCAGAATATCACAAAAAGTGGCAAATTGAAACAATAGTTAAACAAAAAAAAGATGGGAATGACTAATAGGAAACAGGTAAGCAGGAAGTCAAACTTTCTGTATAAATGAAAAGTAATGATGGACAAACACTTCAAGAACGACACTAAAAAGAGTGGTCAATAAGTTGATAATAATAATTCACTCAACATGTCTCTCCTTACTCTTGTCTGTCCAGAGATTTATTCAGAAAATCCTTGTCAGCACTGTCTGTGGCCTTGACTGTACTACAGATAAAGTGTCAAGATATGCCTAAAGTGAAAAATACATTAATAATACGGCGGGTGATGCAAGCAGGAAAATGCAAAATAGAACACTGTCAATCACATGCCTTGCTATCCCTACCCATATAAGACTGCTCCTCTCTTTTAACATGTTTGTCATGATAATGTAGTTTTTATGACTTATGCACTAATTCTTCAATGTTGTTGTTGTTTTCTGTAAGAGCAACTGACTCATTGCTTTTACTTTTTCAACTTCAAATATATAAGGAAAAGAGAACTCTTGGTGTTTAATATATGAAGCCCTTACAATTCAACATCAAATTTAAAATGAAAGGGGGCTAAAAGTAGCCTGCAAATTTCCACTTTGAATGTATTGAATTCATTGTACACAGTCATGCACACTCATATGCATATATACTGTATGGTAAGTGACTCTCATCTGACTTAAGTCTGCAGCTCTCTAAGAAACATAATCAGCAACAATAAAACAATTTGAAAACTAAAATAGAACTATAGCAGACATTATAAAATTACAAATATATTTACAGTGCTCTCTTTTAGTATAGATCTGACATATTGGATTTGCTACTTTTTATCTACTGAATACATAACGTTTTGAGCAGTAAATGGTGTGAGCTGGCCCCAAGTATTACAAATTAAGTTTTTATAGGTCACCAAACAAGTAATCTTCACAAAAGTATATTGTTCCATTAGTTATCTTATTTCTCATGTGTTTGCATTAAGCACTAAATGAGAGTGCTTTAAAAAGATTTCTTCTGCTTTCCCTCCACTCAGCTGCTGGGTACAGGTTTACAAAGCATTCTTAGTACATGTCTTTCAGTCTCTGTTGCTGCATATATTTCACACCAGTTTCCCTTTACATGGAAATGGCCTCCCAAGTGTAAAGATTTGCCTCTGCACAGCTGAATGCCTCTGCCTGTTGTGCTTGCTCTCTTGGGCATGCTACTAGCTACTTTCTCCTAGTATGGAAATTATTTTTGAATCACAGCTATTAACTTTAAGAAGTTTACTACGATTATTCAGTCAACAACATTAGCTGCTGTTCTTTTCCTCATTCTCTATTTTTAAACATATATATTTTCATAAGATTTTTTTTTTCATATTATATTGTGTTACAATCTGGTCTTAATGTGCTTGAAATGTTTTGCTACCAAAAACTTAATAATTTCAAATTAAAACAAGATTCTAAATTCAGAGTTTTACCTTGTACTGTATTTTTTTGTACATTCCAAGTCTGCCAACTCAATCTTTGAAGTCTGAGGCCTCCCTTTATAGGTGCTTTGGGGTATTATTGGACCCATAATATGTTATTCAATATCTGGAGGGCTCTCATTTTCATGAATGAATGACCAGTCTAAACTCCTGGTGAGAGCTTGTGACATTTCTGATGCTCCCTGTGATATTTTTTTCTTCCCTTACAGACTGAACAGATCACAAGTAGTGCTCCCTCAAATGAAGCTAACACAGTGAAGCTGACATCAGTATGACACTGTGGACCCAAGAAAGTATACTAGCAAAACATCGATCTGCACAAAAAAAAATCTCATCTGCTTTAAATGCTGCGTTTCTCACACTTAACACCTACATAATGCTGCTCCCTTATCAGGCTTGGCAGGCTTGTGGCTTGTTGCAGGCTGTTTCTCTCCTCCAGTGTTTTGTAAGTAGTGTATTCAATCTTCGAATTTTCAGTCTCAAAAAAGAGGAATGTTTGAATTAGCTAATATTGAAGATTAATTTAGGGCAATTTTCAAGTCCTGAATGGTCTCTTTTAAGAAGATCAGTTCATATGTTTGCGATATGCTTTTTTCTCTTTGAGTTTTCTAAAAAACATTACATTAAGTATGGTTAAGAACAGTTCAGCACACAATATTTAATACAATATTTCCTATCAAATTAGTATTCAGTTTCAAATCTTATTCCCAACCTAGAGCTAGGGAATAGGACAAGGTATTATGTAGTTGTTGCTCAAAGATACTGAATCATCTACTTGGTTAACAGGAACCAATACTTACTTAAGGACAACATTTAAAAATTCTTGAAAAATTCCAAAGAAAATTTGACATTTCTTTCGATGAATAATTCAATTTTTCTCTAATTGTTAATAGAACAGATCATTATTTTCACACCATATTAAAAGGGAGTGGATTATTATTTTTCCAATTGAATAAGAAGGTGACGAAGAAACAATGTAGTACAAGCTATCAAAACAGATAACTCACTATGCAATACTATTCAGTCCGGTAATACCCCAAACACTGCTGCAAGTGGATTAGGAGTAATAGTGGTTCCAATAATGTATAACAAGTAGGAAAAGATTCTCCTCAGTAAGACCTGATTGTGTGACAATCCCAAAAACTGTACCAGATAGATAGATAGATAGATAGATAGATAGATAGATAGATAGATAGATAGATAGATAGATAGATAGATAGATAGATAGATAGATAGATAGATAGATAGATAGATAGATAGATAGATAGAACTTTATTTGTGCCCATGGGAAATTTGCCTTTTTACAGAAGCAACACTGCTTCAAGGCATCTAAGCTGGAACTCTCTGAAAAAGAGTTTCATAAAACAAAGATACTGCCTATATCATCAAGTTTACAATATTGTTTTTACCACCAATATTAAAAGGAAGATGAGGGAAGTTTCACATGTATGTTTTAATGAAATTTATAACTGTCTGGTAATAGAAGAAATTGTTCACTGGAAGATTAAATATCATACATAGAGGTTGGAAGAATGTAAACATACTGTATTTTCAATACAGAACCATTTAACAGCCCCAATCCTAGGAATTGGCATTATGTTAAAAAAGTTAAAGATTGATAAAAATGATAGTTGGCATGTGCAGTGTATTTGATCATAACATTTGAGGCTTGAAGTGTCTGCCATATATCTACCATAATCTGAGTAAGTGTCAAACTGCCAGATTCCTGCTTAATTGATGGTATTTAATGGTATGAATATGAATATTCATAGTGTGGCGAGTGGCTGGGGGCGGTACCCAGCCAGGACGCCCAGAAGGACCGGAGGAGGGATTACGCCTCCTCCAGACCACGACGGGGCGACCGCCCTGGTGGCTATGGGGACCACAGGGAAGGAGCATAGAAGCTCAACCCTATAGGGGCCTGTGGTCACCACCAGGGGGCGCCCCGATGCCTGAAGAGCCCTGGCCCTCAGCACTTCCACCACACCCGAAGTGCTGGGGGGACAAAGACCAGGGACACCCATAGTGCTTCCGGGTGCACAGCCGGCACTTCCGTCCCACCAGGGAGTGCCAGCAAGAGCTCGTTGGGAGGCACCTGGAGCACATCTGGGTGGATATAAAAGGGGCCGCCTAACTCCATTTGATGGCTGGAGTCGGGAGGAAGAAGGCAAGAGCTCGGGAGGAGAGGAGTGGAGGCGAACCTAGAGAGAGAGAGGCATTGTAGTGAGGCCTGGACTTTGGGGGAGTATTGGGTTGTGTGCTGTTTCACTGTAAATAATATGAATAAATGTGTGTTGGGTTTGTACCTATGGTGTCCGCCTGTCTGTGTCAGGGCCGGCTTCCACAATAGCCAAGTAGTAGAATTCATAGTTAGTGCCATGACCCTCTCTGCTTTATATCCTTTTATTATACGCTTCTTTAATCTGTGTGCTCATTGCATTTAAAATAAACTTTGTTATAATTATGTCTAATTTAAGGATTTATTGATATTGTAATACATGAAGCTGAGGTAGCTGAACATACACTTTCTGGGATGGTTTAGTTAAAAAGAAACACAATTTCTTACAAATATTAGTCGCATATCACATAACAATAAAAGCCTTTATAAGCCCTTTTTTTCTCCATGTGGAGTGCATCTACGTTTTGGAAAATGTCCCCACCCCTATGCTCTGAAGAGATCAGCTTTGAATTTCATTAAATCAGAGAAGACAGAAACTGAGTTGAGTTTTTTTGAAGATTAATTAAATTTTCTTTACTTTATCTATCTATCTATCTATCTATCTATCTATCTATCTATCTATCTATCTATCTATCTATCTATCTATCTATCTATCTATCTATCTATCTGTCTATCTATCTATCTATCTAAATGTTCTTGCTTTTTAGTCCTTCTGGTGTGTTTTCAGACCATGGGGTGTGTGTATATACAGTATATTGTGGAACGAGCCCCGGATACAGACAGGTAGACATGGTACATTCTCCACCACACGTTTATTTACATTCTATCTACAAATGTCAATAAGTGTACACACAACAAACCCCCAAGACTTCCCCCAAAGTCCAGGCCTCTCACACTCTCTGCCTTTCTTCTCTTCAGGCCGCCTCTACCAAGCTCAGTCCTTTTCCTCACCCGACTCCAGCCCTGAATGAAGGGAGGAGGCCCCTTTTATTATCCCCCGGATGTGCTCCAGGTGTGCTCCAGCAATTTTACACCAACACGCCCCTGTGTGGCGGAAGTGCCAGCTGTATCCCCGGAAGCACTTTGGGTGTCCCTGCTTCTCTTCCCCCTAGCACTTCCTGGTGTGGCGGAAGTGCTGAGGTCCAGGTCTCTCCAGTCATTGGGGCGCCTCCTGGCCCTAGTGTGTGCTTGGTGTGTTTGTGTGTGTTGCGGTGGGTTGGCACCCTGCCCGGGATTGGTTCCTGCCTTGTGCCCTGTGTTGGCTGGGATTGGCTCCAGCAGACCCCCGTGACCCTGTGTTTGGATTCAGTGGGTTGGATAATGGATGGATGGATGGACCACTAGAATAATGCCCTTGGATTAAAGTGATTCAGATGCCATCCTCACTACACTTCTGATTTGAGAGGCACAACAATCTATATGTAATGTTCTCTTTAACAGGAGTGATGATTATGATTATGAATCCCTCCACCCTGTCTTTGAATCCCCCCACCTTCACTTAGCCCAACATGTAGGTCCTTATGTTCAAAAATCGGCACAAGAGTCTCGTCCTGAAGCATTCTGCATTAGGATGACAAAGCTCCATTACCTTGTTAGCTTGTTCCTTTATGGAGGCTGTGAATCAGACAAATCATTTCACTTAGAGAACATTGTCAAAGTGATACTGCACTTAGAAAAAAAATACTTGTTTATGATGTGGGCAACTTGGTCATATCATCTATGAATGCTGTCTTTTGCCAGAAGAATCTGTGGAAATCAACATGGCAGAGATGTGTTGTTCCGCTGTCTCACCTAAAATAGAGAAAATAGATTACATCTTGCCTGAAGAAGGAGCCTGAGTTGCCTCGAAAGCTTGCCTATTGTAATCTTTTTAGTTAGCCAATAAAAAGTGTCATTTTGCTTGACTTTTCACTACATTCATAATGGCTAACACGGTACAACACCCTAGTACTACTAAAATAGAGAAGAAATATACAGTAATCCCTCGCTATATTGCGCTTTGACTTTCGCGGCTTCACTCTATCACGGGTTTTATATGTAAGCATATTTAAATATATATCGCGGATTTTTTGCTGGTTCGCGGATTTCTGCGGACAATGGGTCTTTTAATTTCTGGTACATACTTCCTCAGTTGGTTTGCCCAGTTGATTTCATACAAGGGACGCTATTGGCAGATGGCTGAGAAGCTACCCAACTTACTTTTCTTTCTCTCTCTCTTGCTCTGACATTCTCTGCTCCTGACGGAGGGGGTGTGAGCAGGGGCGCTGTTCGCACACCTAGACGATACGGACACTCGTCTAAAAATGCTGAAAGATTACCTTCACGTTGCTCCCTTCTGTGCAGCCGCTTCGTGAAGCGACATGCTGCACGGTGCTTCGCATACTTAAAAGCTCGAAGGGCACGTATTGATTTTAGATTGTTTTTATCTCTCTTTCTCTGACATTCTATGCTCCTGACGGAGGGGGTGTGAGCTGCTGCCTTCATTGCAACTGCTTTGTGCCGCGGTGCTTCACATACTCAAAAGCCAAACAGCCCTATTGATTTGTTTGCTTTTCTCTCTCTGACATTCTCTGCTCCTGACGCGCACTCCTTTGAAGAGGAAGATATGTTTGCATTCTTTTAATTGTGAGACGGAACTGTCATCTCTGTCTTGTCATGGAGCACAGTTTAAACTTTTGAAAATGAGACAAATGTTTGTTTGCAGTATTTGAATAAAGTTCCTGTCTCTCTACAACTTCCTGTGTTTCTGTGCAAATCTGTGACCCAAGCATGACAATATAAAAATAACCATATAAACATATGGTTTCTACTTCGCGGATTTTCACCTTTCGCGGGGGGTTCTGGAATGCAACCCCCGAGATCGAGGAGGGATTACTGTAATGCTTTTATACAAGTAGGGCTGGCTGGTCAGGAAGACTGATTGTTAGCATTCTGTGTGTGATCCAGAGAGAATGCCTGCAAAAGCTAAGATGTAAGAAATTAGAGTAGGTATAGATACATTATGTCCATGGTGATATAAAAAATATGAGGTTGTACTACTCCCAACAACATTTAGGGGAAAAACGTATAAATCATGGACAACAATTTCAGGCACTTCCCTCTACCTTCAGAACCTGAAGATTTGTCAAGAATAATTCTCTCCTGCTCCTGAATGAACTAAGAATGCTGCTCACGGAATGGTCTTTTGGCTACCAATTAATATTGTAATGGCAACACTGAGATTGAACCTGATTTAACTATGGGATCTTTAGAGAAGTCTTCGTCTGGAAAACTAGAGAAAATATTTGCCCTGCATTCAATATTGAATTCCTACCTATTCAAAGCACATAAAATTCTACAAGGCCCATGCTTATTCAAAGAGAAAACAAAGGCACAAGTCTAGAATTTGCACTTAAACAAGTGTGGCCTGTAGATGGTGAATATTACAGAGAAAGACAGGCACAGGATATGAAAACTCCACTTTTTAGACTCCAAAATGATTTTTTATATCACATGACATCAGGTGACATTGGTGCTGACTACATGGAGTAGCTGGGTGATGCACAATCACACAAGTAGGCTATTTTGTGCCTCACACACTCACATGTATTTGGTGGTTATGTTAGATCTGAGAAAATGAGTGCATATAGCTCCAGATCTACTGTGCCTAGCCCCTGATCATTTTATCCATCATACTGTATACATTCCTTTTGTCCATCATGTACAGTATATATACTAGGGGGCTTTGCCCCCTGCTCGTTTCGCTCACCCACCCCCTCCTATCCCCCCCTGGGCGCGCTACACTCCAGCCACTTCATGTCTCTGCTGCTCGTGTTGTCAAGGGAGGGGGCTGAACACACGCTGAGGAGGTGCAGTCTGATCAGCTCTTGTCTTTCTGCTGCTGCTGCCTTGCTGCGTGTTCTGCTTGTTGTGCTGCGCGTCAATTGTTTAAAAGCCTGTACAGCAGCTGTCCTTCTGTCTCACTGCCTTGTCTCGCGGGACGTCAAATTGTCTTCTGAGAAGATCACGTATCGTCTCCTTCCAAGCCTTCCAAGATTTTTTTTTTATAAAAGAGATATGTGTGTATGTTTATGAACGTGTGTGACGCCCCAAGCGGAACCCTTTCCTTGCTCTTCCTTTTTTATTTATGTCAGAGAACTTGTGCAAAGCCCCAAGGGTGGCTGCCACCACCTTCCACTCTTGAATATCTAAACTTTTCAGAATGCATAAAATAATCAAAGAGGGGGGCCTAATATCCTAGAAATATCCCTTGTTTCTATTAGTTAAGTATGGCTAAAGATGTGGAATAGTTTTGTAAATCTTGTTCAGACCATCAAATAGTTTCTGCTCATCAATTTACATATTCACTATTAATACCTATGCCAATAACAGAGGAACCTTCTGTGAGAGTTGGGACAGACATTGTTGGGCCATTACGCAGGAATAAAAATGGTTATCGGTTAGAGCTGTGAAAGTTGAAGTGTGAAGGCTGCAATTTTCAAAGGTATAACACGTTATTTTTCTTTAGTCGAGTTGCTTGACATCCTTTGCTGCATAAGCCAATTGTTTTCAAACTGGAAGCTGTGGCTCTAGGTTGACATTATTAAAAAAATCTATTCAATTTTTAAAGATTGTCTTTAAATTGCCTACTTTTTGAATAAAAATATAGGTAACTGAAAATACTCTTCAATTGTTACATAAAAGTAATTGTATATTAATGAGTCATACATGAGAGCAGTGAGCTGTCAGGTGATACGTGAGGAAACCATAAAAATGGATGAATGAATCCAAGCGGTACTTCTTCTACAATTTCCAAATCATTTAGTAGCTCATTATTGGTCCCTACTACTACTGGGAGGAGGTCTGCTTCTTCATATGAGAAAGCTTCAGAAAAATGCCAGTTTACAGCATTAGCTATTTCACTTTCTGTATATTTATATTCTGTCTACTGTTCCTGAGAAACTTTACCTCCTCCTTGACCAATATTTTTCTGCTAAAATACTGAAAGAATCTCTTTGGTTCATCTTATGCCTATTTTTGCAATATGTCTTTTAGCTTCAGGGTGGCACAGTGGCTCAGTGGGTAGCAGTGGCGTAGTGGGTCTCCTCACAGTTAGGAGACCTGGGTTCGCTTCCCGGGTCCTCCCTGCGTGAAGTTTGCATGTTTCCTCCGGGTGCTCCGGTTTCCTCCCACAGTCCAAAGACATGCAGGTTAGGTGCATTGGCAATCCTAAATTGTCCCTAGTGTGTGCTTGGTGTGTGAGTGTGCGTGCCCTGCAGTGGGCTGGCGCCCTGCCCAGGGTTTGTTTCCTGCCTTGTGCCCTGTGTTGGCTGGGATTGGCTCCAGCAGACCCTCATGATCCTGTAGTTAGGATATAGCGGGTTGGATAATGGATGGATGTCTTTTAGCTTCCCTAATATCATTTTTAATGGTTGCTCTTATACTCACATATGTCCTAAGGTTAGTACAGGATTCATTAGACTTACACTGTATGCCTTAAACAGTTTCTTTTTTTATCTCAATTATCCACTTTCTTTAAATTCTTACCGCTTTCAAATTTTTGATCCTGCATTATATGTAAAATGTTTTTAAACCTGTTCCACTGCAAAGCTTATCCCAGTTTATACCTTCTAGACTTTGCAGCTTCTGCTTAAAATTTGGCCTACCAAATTTAAACTTAGCAGTTTTTGTCTTTGCGTGAGCATTCTGACAAAACATTGTGAAATGTATTATATTATGGTTCAATAGTCGTTCAATTACCTCTACACCCTGAAATGGATCATAATTATTATAAAATACAAAATCTAGACAGGCAGCCCCTCTCTATGGTGTTTTAACTAAAGTGGACATACGTAGCGGGCTGTGGTCCTCCTCACTCATGCACCAGCCTCGGTGTGTACCTCACATCCGCTTAGCTAGTGAACGAGGGAACAACTTAACAGATTTAGATCGGGTTTTGTTTTAGAATTAACAATATATTCTCACTAATTCAAGACAGAGGCTGCGGGCCGAGGGGAGGGGGAAGAATGACGTCAGAGTGGGGAGTCGATCTGCCGCTTTGTTTTGGAGTGTATCTTACCTCCACTTAGCTAGCGATACCATTTGATTTTTGTTCAAGCGGGGGACAGCTAGTATATATGCATATATATATATTGTCACACACGTGTGTTTAGGAGGCAGCTAAAGGGCTTAAATACAGGTAGTTCCATGCCAGACCAGGGGGTGGCCGAGTGCGCTAATTTTCCCTCTCGATCTTTTACAGACCATTCTAGGGAAATCCCACCCGGCTCTGGGGCAGCCACTGACGACACTTCTGGTTCCAGTCGGGATGACATCACTTCCGCAACTGGCCTTTAAAGCTGCCATCTTGCTACCTGGAGATCAGTTCTGTTTTGGACTCGGTTGAATGAGCATGTCTCTGTTTTTTGACAACTTTTGCAGCCGTAATCGATTAAATGGGTGGCTGCCCCAAACCTTCTCGATGTCTTTTGGTCGTTTTTCTGACAATATATATATTTATATAGACTACTAAGCTACTAGACTACTAGACTACTAAGCACTGTTGTAAGTCGCTCTGGATAACAGCGTCTGCTAAATGATGTAAATGTAAATGTATATATATACAGTATATATATATATATATATATATATATATATATATATATATATATATATATATATATATATATATATAGTGGAAGTTCAGCCCCTAACACAGACAGGCAGACACCAAATGTCCAAAAATATATATATATATATTTACCATAACAAAATATTTTCCTTTTCTATCTCCTTAATTATTTTTAGTTTTGTGGAAAGGTTTAAAGGGTAGCCTCCCAATCCCATTCTTTATAATCATAGAAACAGGGACACCGGAAATGATCATTCATAAACACCTAGATAAGCATGACAGTCAGAATTTGACAGATCTGAATAAATATGAGTGGGTGGAAGGGATATACCCAGCAAAGAACTGGCATCCAGTCTGAAGTAGTTTTCTGCTAATGCTGTCAGATTAAGCTTTGGCAAAATGTTACACTGTAATAGCAAAAATGGGTTTATAAAATTAGATGATTGGATATAATAGATAGTTGAAGTTTAACAGCACTTTATACACTGTTCACACAGTGTTAATTGGCTCTTATTTGACAACTTGAAATGCTTTATATGCACAATATTTTAAATAATGAAATTAACCTAACTTATTTTTGCTCTCAGATGTCTAAAGTCAATATTATATATTATATAACTCATCAAGATCTATCTTTACTTAAAAACACTGATTTTCTTTTTTTAATTTGACTGATGTGGGCTGAAGCCTTCCTTCTTTAATTTATTCATGAAAAAAGATTTTTTTAGTGGTTACTTTATTAGTTAAATATGAATTGCTTACAGAATAGGTATTTAATTCCTAATGCAGAAGCTGATCTACTTTATGTATCATTACTGCCCTCTTTTGTTAACTTATTTTATACTCATCTCTTTAGGGCTCCATTTTGCTTGGAGATTTAATAGACCATAGAATAAATATAAATTCACTGCCAACTGAAGTTCATAATGCATACTATGTGATTTTATATTAACTCTGGTAAAAAAATGTATGTATATGGGATTGCCTTCATTATGCTTTATTGTTCTCTTCATGCAGTCTAGTATTATTCATTATTATTATTATTATCAATGGATACTGTTCTTTTTTCTAAAACAGCTTTTCTAATTATTTTTTGAAAAAAATAAAAAATAATTCCACTACTAGGAGACCTATACAAAATAAAGAAAGGTAAGCTATAAAATAATGTATATGACCAGAATAAATGGATATAAACAAACGTTTCAGCCAAAACTTAATTAGTGTAATTCATTCCTAAAATAATCCATACTTTGTGTTTTGTATTCAGAAGACAATAATAAATGCTTTCTATCTAACTTCCCTACCTTCAGACAGATAGTTGACTTTCAGAAACCAATTAGGTCATTGACTGAAGTTGGCAAACTCTACAAGGCTGTTTTCAGCTGACGTTACTAGAACAAATAATCATATTTAAACATCAAACAACAGAAATTTCATTATCATGCTTGTGTATGCATTATCTTTCGACTTTAAACTACATTTTTGCTTAACACGTAAAACACTCAACTGCAAAACTACTTTGGTGCCAGTACAACTTAAATTAGTTTTATATACATGCAGCATGTAATTCTTGTTGAATTTTATTAATCCAAGAAAGTATGTGTATACTTCTGCATCTGAATTAGACAGCTTTAAAAAAATAACATATATTTATAGTTGTTTCAACTTTATATGTAAACCATTGCTGCTGAGCAAATTTTATAAAAGTTTTTAATAAGTAATAACTTCATGTGGTGACTTTGTAACACATAATGAAAGATCAGAGCCGATCCATCCATTAGGCGTGTGGTGCCCGGTTGGGGGTTGTACCCAGCCGGGATGCCCAGGAGGACCGGAGGAGGGCTTGTGCCTCCTCCAGACCATGAGGGGGCGACCGCCCTGGTTGCTTTGGGGGCCACGGGTACAGAGCTTGGAAGCTCTACCCTGTAGAGGCCCATGGTCACCGCCAGGGGGCGCCCCAATGCCTTGGGGACCCTGGACCCCAGCGCTTCCGCCACACCCAGAAGTGCTGGGGGGAAGAAAAGAGGGGACACCCGGAGTGCTTCCAGGGTGCGCAGCCGGCACTTCCGCCACACTGGGGAGTACTGGTGGAAGATTGCCAGGGAGCACTTGGAGCACATCCGGGTGCGTATAAAAGGGGCTGCTTCCCTTCAGACGGAGACAAGAGTCGGGTGGAAGTAGGACGACGTCGGAGGAGGACAAGGAGGCGGCCTGAAGAGAATTGTGGCATTGTGTTGTGTGGCCAGGACTTTGGGGACTGTGGGGTTTGTGAGCACTGTACATAATGGAAAATAAACGTGTGTTGGGTGACATGAACGTGTCTGCCTGTCTGTGTCCGGGCCAACCTCCACAGGCGACATAAGTGGCTGCCTAGGACGTTGTCACCTGAGGGGTACCGTGTATGAAAGTTAAGGGATGTGCGTTCCAGACATGGAGGGGTGGTGTTTATGTAACTCAAGCCGTGCAAACTCCAGAATCCTCCCCTAGCACACCCTTCGGCTATATTCCAGACACCAAGAGTAAATCCCCTCTTCATCCTTGAAATCAAATATTACTGAATGCACACTATCAACGCAGAGGTGTAGCATTTATGCAACACAAGTTGCGTGCACTTCAGAGTTTTCTGCCCCCATCGCACCCTCATCTGCTCTACGGACAACAAGGGGCACTGGATTGCTAACTCACAAGGTGCTTACTCTGAACACCAAGGGCTCTACATAGGCTTCAGCTGGCACTGTAAAAGTGGATGCAAGACTAGTATTGTTTACAAAATTTTCCTTGGGAGAAAGATAATCACCAAAATTCCGCACTAAATTATGTTAAAGTACCACAGTATTGTTATCCAGTTATGTTTTTTTAGGTTTGCTACACTACTTGGTTTTAAATGTATTTTTCTATCTTCTACTTATGTAGTTAATCAAGTCCCTTACTGGAAAATTTGCCTTTCCCTTGACTGTGAGCAATAATATTCTGTATTCTGAATCAGAGGGCAAATATCACTGGCACTCCTGAGAACACAACTTAGGGCAGTTTTGTTTTTGTCATTGAAATTTTTCAATAAAGTTTAATTCACAATTTTAATTTCATCTAGACGTAATTTCCCCTTGATCCAGTATAAGACTAATGGTTAACACAAACAACAAGAATATTAAGATCACAATTTTTATTTTTCACCAATGCCTTTCCTTTTGCTATGTCAGTGACATTTAAAGAATATGTTGCTGTTCTTCAGCTTACCATATGTTGACTTCCTATGATTCCAGTCCTACTTGCATTGAAAAATGAGTAGTTTATATAGTGTCCTCTTTTAACTTTAACATAAACTAATGAAAAGAATCAGAAGGCACAGCAGAGACAAGGTCAAGGACAGGCAAAGGATCTGAATCTCAGAGAAAAATCTGATTGTCAATGGCCAACGCACAGACACAAAATTCAAAGTCGAAAGAGAGCTACCAAAGGTCCTTTATCTATTTTGATTTGTTTTTCTCTAACTAAACTATAAAATACATTACTTTTGTTTTTTCAAAAGAGTCCAATGCATAGATATAGTCTACAAAGAGCCATCATTTTAAACAGCAAAATGTGACGATACAAAACATTAAGTGACTTTTGCATCACATGACCAGCAACATACATAGCAACTGCCAACACAATGGAAGTGGCAATAAAAGACAAGCACAAAATGCCAGTGCCCATGAAAAACTAAGATTTTAAGATGGAGTCAAGGTGATTTAACCATCATAACAAAAACATTTTTTAAAGATGTACAAATACAAAACATACAGAAATAAAAACAGGGTAAAACAAATCCCAGATTACACACCAAAATGTTAAAGTTACACATAAATTACCTTCAGTTTTGAGACAATTCTAAGATGGAAGAAAATGAAAAAAATATACTGTAGCATAAGACAGACCACTAAACATAGAAAAGGAGTCAAACGCTTTCAGAGCATGGCATTCTAAACATAACAAAAAACAAATAATTGGTCAATGAGCAATATGTATTTATCTCATTTTGTTCATTTAACCCACTTTTATTTTACAGTACCTGCACTTTTTTCTCTAATGTTATATTTCACCCAGATGTGGTTTATGTGGATATATTTATATTTTTCCTTTGCAGTAATAGCCTTTAAGGATGTGACATATATTATTGGTATTAACACTTATAGACACATACTGTATATAACAATTGGCATATAAGGATTACTGTCTTGGCAGCACAGAGGGTTGAGCAATACAGTTTACTATCTTGTAATGGGAATCTATACTTTTACTAAGTGCTAGATGTTAGCCTTCTCGTAAGCTGGGTATAAACACTTAAATCTCCCATTAAAAGGCAGGTTAGAAATAAAAGAAGCAATTCCATATCAATGCAAAGCGTACTGTGTATTATATTCTGGCTTGCTTTGCAAAGTGCCTTGTTATTATTCTCACTGTTGAACGTCCTATAGAAAATAAACATTAACTGATTAATCTGAAGCTATCAGCACTGCTAGAGACCACTTTGCCAATGCCACACAGCACTGACAAGTGCCTTTCTTAGTTTTGTTTGATTATGGGAGAATCTGTGACACTTTCAATTCAATATTGTTATAATGTACAATTTTCATGGTGTGTTTTATATTGGCTTTACTGTTGGCTTTGATGTTGGCTTTCATGTAGTACACTTCCTGCCTTTGGTTCTTTGCTTGAACTCCTTAATTCTAAGAAAAGTACCATGAATACTGCTAGTGAAAAAGTACAAAATGTACAGCTGCTTCAGCTGCACATTTCAGCCACTCAGAACTATATCTCCTGCCTCGTGCCTTTGGCAAATATTTTGCTAAAGAGATACGTATCGAGTTTAAGTTCTCAGTATTCAAGTGTAATCTTGCTGTTTTCTGACATTTTTTAGAGAAAAGAGTGACTTACTGGTGGACATATTAAGCTTTGTCTTTAAGAGATAAAGAAGACAGGACCAAAAGTAGATATATAAGAACCAAGCTGTGATTATTAATGAAAAGGATAGATGATAGAAAGTTAGACATTGCTAACTAGAGTGTAAATATTAAAGGGCATTCCTAAAACAGGGAGAAAAGTGCCTGGGTCTTTAAGTTGGTAGAAATGGCAGTAATGGTGTATGAAAGATTTTTATTTTAAAGGTTTGGAATTTTGTAAGACAGAATAATATTCTTGAATGCTGAATTTAGTTAATTGTGGAGAGTAAACTGAAGATCTTGTTGCCAAACTAATTGAATTTTGTAAGGAATGGTGTGAAACCCTATGTTACAAAACACATACAGAGCAAAGATTAGTCTTGAAGCTAGAGTTACTATATAGGAGAACTGGAAGTGGGGATGAAAGAGGAACACTTTAGGCCTTAAATACAGGTCTGGGCTGAAAAACACAAAAGGGAAGAAGGAGTATAAAAACAGGACTTCAAAGCGTTAAATATTTATAGTTAATTTTCATCACACATGTCCTAAAAAGTTCATATGCCCAGATTTGCCCATGAAGGAAAAATAATAGGTTTATCACCATACTTAGGGCCTGACTGAGGCATATGAATGCCACCTTAGGTTAGTGTTCAAATGTCTCTCAACCTTTGGCCAAACCTATAGAGTGTATCAGTTCAAAGAACCCAATTTTAAAGCATGAGCTTTAAAAGGAACAATTGGAATGGGTTTAGAAGCTACTATATTAGAATCATTAGGCAGCCAGGTTGGGAGATTGATAGGAGAGGTCAGCCACCTTCAGACCAGCCAGAGAACAAAAGCCAAATAGTATATTTCTACTCCTGGAAAAAATATACCACCCTCCGATTAACCATAGAATAAGGTAAAATACTGAATATTTGGTCTTTTATTGTTCTAGAGAAACCAAAAGATTAAGGTTTCTACATTTGCCCAAATTTTTCTTAGGGGGAGAAAAAGTTAACATAGTGCTAATGAAATTAAAATGAGAGACTACATTCATTTAAAAAAATGAAGAAAACAGCCAGAAGGAAAAAAGATTCCTTAACAGTTTTAAATATTTGATTATAATTATTGGAGACAGCATCCTGTAATAAAAGAGAGACATCAATGCCCAGATGCATAAGTGAGTTGGTCATCTTAATTGAAGGAGGGAATACACATTAGTTGTAAGAAGAATTTATTGGTCAATTTAAACCGATTGATTTTACATCCAGACAATTTGCCAAAGGAGTTAAATAAATTAAAAACATGGGGAGGATCTGAGGGGGCATTTCCAAGAAACAGAAAGCAGAACCTCATCTATATAGAGAGACATTTTAAGAGGTGACTACAGGCAACTATTGACTTAATAAGAGGGTCACGTGAGAGATTAAAATGTGGCTTAGAGTGTGGTCATCCCTGCATGTCCCTCTTAAATATGGGGAAATGGTGAGAGATGGTTGAGTTATTGAGAATAACAGCTACGTAAATAGCATGTAATGTCAGGATCTGGCTTTTGTTTTTAATTTTTTACAGTTGTTCCTTATTGTGCGCAAGCTGAAGCCTATCCCAGCAAGCATCTGGTCTAAGGCAGGAACAATTCCAGGACTAAGTGCCAGTCTATCACAGGGTGAACACACACCTAACCTGCCTGTCTTTAGACTGCAGTAGGAAACTGGAGAACCCATAGAAAATCCTTGCATACACTGGGAGAATATGCAAACTCCATTGAGCACCTGGGATGCAAACACCACTTTCCTACTTATCAGGTAGTAGTACTAGAAATACAGTCATTATATTTATTTTTAGAGTTAAACTGTTTCCACTATGTTAAAAATATTACTTTCTCCTGTGGAGCCATTTTATTTTTGTTATGAGTATCAACATTTTGTGCTCTTTGCTGTCACTGTTGCTAGGCAGTTTCTTAGCAAGGGAGTATGTGACATCATGAGCTCAAAAGAATAATGGTGAGCATTGGACAATTCCAGTTTGTCCAAGTTTGTGGACACAATCATCTGACATCATTATAAAGTACCTTAAGTAACAAGAAAAACACTAAATAAAAAAACAAACTTGAGTCAGGATAACATCTTATTCTTAACCATAACATTGGACAGGAAAAATATATTCAGAAAATCATATTAAAATAAATTAGCTAAAGTCAAAACTGGGAGAGCAACAACTGAGTAACAAACCCCAGAACATGAGACAAAAACTGCAGTCAATATTCGAAGAAGGGAGTCAAAACCAAGAATTTACACGTAAACTGAGTGAAAACGCAAGTCAAAGATGATCGTTAAAGGGACAAAAATTTGTAATCACGATTCAGAATAAGATTTATAGAAAATAACACTAGGCACTCTGGGCTGTACCTTCAAACTTGGACAAACTAGAGAGTGTCCAATGCCAACCTTTATACCTATGCTCTTGTGATCTTACACATTGCATATTCTCTGTTCACTGCGCCTAGCAATAGCTAGGAACAAAATCAACAAAGACCACAAAATGGAGGCAACCGTAACAAAAATATAATGGTGCCTCAGAAGAAAGACATTCATTATTAACATACATGAAACACTTCAGACCAAAAAACAAATTTAACAACTGTATTCCTTGACCCTTAAACCCCTGAAAACAATATCTCAAATATTTTTAGAGGCAAAGGAATGCATAACAAAAATCAGTGTAGTGTTTTTCACCATTTCCATAAAGCCCTCTCTGAATGTCAGAAAATTCATGACTTGCCACAAAATATTAAAATGTGGGATATCCATTATGTGAATATATTAGTGTATATAATGGATAAATGGATAAAGTCTGTTCAGTCCAAATTAATTTATTTGTAAATTGCCCTTTGGAGTCTTAGCCAATAATTTTGTATCGGTGTTCATTAAACAAACTGGACAATAGCAGGCCCGGCCTTAGGCATAGGCGAAGTAGGAGACCGCCTAGGGCCCCGGCGTCCGGCGGGCCCCGGATCGACAGCGGCCAGGCCCCCGGACCGCCCCTCCCCTCGCAATGCATTCCAAAAATTTCAAATATCCCAAAAAATAAAAAAGGACAAAAAAACTAAAAAAAGAAAAAATACAAAAAAACTAAGCTGGGCTTAGCTACATACTGCCACGTGGTGCCCAGTGGAAACAGTTCAAACTGGCTAAATTGTAGCAGCTAACTACTCTGGGCGAAAAAGGGACGCAGGGTGATGACCTCGTAACGTTACAAGAAAACGTCTCCTTAGTCTAATTTTCACGCATTTCGCAGAGCTTCCAGGGGGGCTTACCTCAGGTGGCCCCTGGACCCCCCTTTCGCCTAGGGCCCCATAATACCTAAGACCGGGCCTGACAATAGTTGACACACTCTTCAGCATTCTTATCCTGTTTTGGAGTATAAGTATTAATTACTAAGTTTATTGTTGGATGAAGTTTGTGATGGAAATAGCTTGGTTAATATCTGAATGTATGGGGATGACAGCAGACACCAAAAGAATGCAAATACTTCAAGGTACAGCGCATCAGGCCCTGGTTGACATCTAGTATTCATGGAGTCTATCACCTCCTTTAGTTAGAATTGAAAGCCTGTGCAATATGGCATGTCTTCTGTGGGTAATTTAGAAAGGGGATTTTTTTTCATCAGACAGAATTATGGGAATTATTAGGGCAGGGTTAGAATAAATTTCATAAAAAACATTATCAATCTGTAGGAGACAGTTTGCAAAATTGTGTAATTTATTTTTAATAACAAGAATGTATGCCCCAGTATCACAGTGGCTCAGGAGCCTACTGGATTTGGCATTAGGCATACAATGTTTGGGCTGGGTGTGGTGAATTTCAAATTCAGCTTTTTGTAGTAACAACAAATTTAACTCTATTCTCATTGGTAATTAGCAAATGAAATTCTGAATCCACAACATAAGGGCATGCATTTCCAGAAATGAAAGACATTCTCTTAATTCATGGATTTTTTGTTAGCTAATCCAGAGGTGAAAGCAATTCAGAACGTCACACTTTGCATCTCTTAAGGCCAATCATGTGAATGAACGGTTCTCAACCGCATATGAATACATTTCTAAAAAATGAGTAGTGATGTATATTAAATAGCCATTGTGGTGTACAATAAGTAAGCAGTAAGAATAAAAACAACCTGCAAATAAAGCAGATTCATGCTTGCATGATTTTAAGCTGGTGCCAGCAACTATCCTTGAGTGTTAAAGAAATTGCAGAAAATAACACTTTGCAGTGGGATTGCACACATGAAAAGTATCAATTAAGTTCAAATCCAATTTTGAAGAGTGAGCATGTGGAGTTGGGGACACTCTATGAAAAGGAACTTGATGCTTGACCAACACAGTTTTCATAAAATCATTCACATCCATAAATTGTATGATTTCAGACTTTTGAAATTGTTAGATTTTACTTATAAATAATAAAAAAATCATTGTAGAATGTAGGACAATAAACTGAACAGCAGGATTTTTATAGCCCAGTCTCCATCAGTGCATAACATAATATCCCAAATTTATTTGTGCCCACATGCCAGATCTTTGGCCTGAGGGCTGCAATGGATTAGAATTGCTAAAGTTCCTGGAGCTGGCAGATGCTGATGCAATGACAGGATAGTGTTACAATGCATGTGTGAACCATTTTCTAAAAGCAGTGTTTCTTATATAAAGGCCAAATCAACTTTTCTATGTCTCAAGTAGTCGACATTCACTCCCAATCCTCAAACTCATTACTCATTGAGAATTAGAAAAGATGAGAAAGAAAGACTACAATGTAAACTGAGAAAGAAAAAGACCAAATACAGGGCATTGCTCCCAAAATCCATTCCATGAATCCTCAATTCCCATCCCAACAATATAAACAGCAATCCCCGATAACAAACAAAACTGCTCCCTCCCCCCAATCAATCCAAGCAAAACACAACTAGTTGCCAACCAAGAACAAATCCAATTCTGGAAAAAAACATCTTCTTACTCAAGGTGGGTGTGTTATGATTAGCTCATATTAATAATTTTCTTGTTGCTAGAAACTTATCTTATTAAATTGCTAGACTATTTTGTACATTTTGGAATATTAGAATTCTAATTATTTTCATTATGAAATTTTGTTTTGCCATTTTTTTTTTTTTAATTGCTTGTCTTGGATTTTCTATGATGCTGATTTGTTTTTGGTTTGGGTGCCACCAGTTTGAGCACTCGTGGTTGAGGATGCATTCCTGGGTTGCAAGACAATGTCATCCCAGAAATGTGGAACTCTTCCTCCAAGTTTGCATGTTTGTTCTACAATCTCAAGTGTTTAGTATCTTCAGTATTAAAATATTTACTGTAAAAAACTTAGCAATCTTATTACTAAGTAAAACTTTGTCTTACATTTTGGTTTTGGAAAATATAGGCTTGAATTATTGGTTTTGAAAAATGCACGTATCTGACTTTTGTATACATCCTCCAACTTTGTAATCTCTGCCCTTATGGCCTGCCATTTTCCACCTCTTGACAGTATAGGTTTTGGTGAACCTCCACATTCCACTCTGTGTGTAAGAAAATATTCAGAAATCAGTAAGATGCAGGCCAAAAGAGTAAAAACACCTAACTGATAAGGGGAAACCATAAAAAGAAAGAGCTCAGGGTTGACACAATAAGCACACACCTAACTGTTGATACATCCAACTTGCACAACAGTGACTCTCCTGATCACTCAAGAACTACAGGTCAACAATTTTCTATACAAACTTCCTGAACAAACTTTCTGAGTGTTATAAATAAACAAAGCAATAACAGATATTCATACTGTAAAGGGACATTTATATTTGTGAAACCAATTAATGTAATAATAATAATAATTAAGCAGTATGTGGGCAAAAATCCGTAAAGGATTAAATTCACAGGTCCTCAAAGACTGGAACTTGTCTAGCTTGTTGAAGAATTAAGTGGTGATCTAAATCACTGTGGGTCATGACTGCAGGCTTTTTGAGAAATTGATGTTGCTCCACGTGATGTCAGCGGCAATGCTCCAAAGGGGCACTTAGTCTAAATGAATGTATCTTAGCATCATTGCTGCATTTCAACCATTTATATTAATTCTATGGCAGAGCCCTGCTATAGAAGTGAAGCTGTACAATCTTAGGTAAAATGATTGTCCATAGTTTTTTCATGAACAAAATAGTACTATCACATTCTGCATTGTTTCAAATCACAATAAGATATACCTAATTTTTACAGTTTCTCTCTTCTTAATTAGTTTGAAGGAAACGGAAGCAACCTGTTTCTCCAGCAATTGAATTTTATTCTTCATAGTGAGCACTCTGTTCATCACAGCTTCTTTATTCCAAATTCTTTGCAAATCTTTTTCTGCTCTTCTTTGAAATTTTTGTCTTTTTGTTCTTGTCTTGGAACAAATGAGGAAAGATCTTAGTTTAAAAATTGCCTGTAATATCATAATTTTTTTCAGATTAGTGCAAAGTGTTGGTTTCACCTTTCAGCTGGTCATGTCGCATAAGGTGAAATATATTCCTGTAATTTAAAAAAGTAACTACTTTTGCTAAAATTCTAATGTTGTACTCTAAATTGACATAGCAACCCCATATAGAAATGGGAATAGCCATTGAAGAAGACTATAATTTAATTAATGTGTGACTCTTCAAATATTAATCAAAAACACTCAAAACTTAGTTAATATGTTAAAAAGAAAATTGATTTTTTGTTGATGTTAAAATCACTTTAAATGACTGTTTCTTGGAGAATTGTTTCTTTACTTGTTCTGAAATGTTGTTAATGTGTAACATTAATAATGTCTTAAAATGTGTAATTAAGAACTGCAGTTATAAGCAAAATATGATTTCCATACTGCATATTTCTGTATAGCATAGTTTTGAGTACACAACTGTACAGGACAGTGCAGTCTATCATACATGTTTCATGTTAGACAATCAAGCATTTATGATTTTGTTTTAAACTGAAATAGTGGCTACCTAGATTCTTTATGTCAAAAGTTACTATTATATTCATATTGCAGAAAATATTTTTGCATATTTTAAGATTGGAGAAGTTCAAATAGACTGTGCGCATGGCTGAGGCAGCATGTGCTAGATGCTGTATCCCGATAATCCTCTTTCCTTTCAGCTGCAATACAGCTGTGATTCCACACTCTGGTACAGTGGGTTAAAATACTCTGAGTGGTGCAATCAGAGTAACAACGCTAAAGCAGCTATGGTGTTTGGAATAGTTTTGCCATTGAATGGACCATTATATCGTTACAGGTTGATTACAATCAGATGCTTTAAACTAATAAATGGTATGCGGTTAATTTTACATTGTATTTGATAAAGTCGTGTCAGGGATGTGAATCTAAAAAATAAAGGGAAACCACCCAGGAACAGTAGCACTGCTCAGGTTGTCTTTCTCGTTCCAGTCATCTTTAGTTTGGTATATATTTCCTGAGTGGTGGCTGCAGCTTTATTCATTGTGTCTTTAGAAAGCCCAAAAATCACTGAGCGACATCTGTCCAGTACTTTTAAGGAATAAAGCCATTTTTTTTTATCTGTTTAGCCATTCAACCAGCACGTAAGTGAAATTTTGTAATTTTTTCAGCGATCCAACCCCAAAAAGTATATAAGCTTGTTTTTGTTATTGCTGATACCCACCAATCAATAAAGGTTTTATGTCTGATCTTTACTTATTTGTCTACTTGCTCAAAACAAACAACCAGCAGTTGCCCTACCTGTTTTGTTTCCTTAGCCAGGCAATACCAGACCGAGGGGATTTCAGTTTTCCTGTACATCTGGCAGGTGCTCATCATTCTGTAGATGGTTGTATTTTTATTTGTCTGGACAATGCATTTTAGAACTGATGGTCTTATGTAGTCTTGGCTCTAGCCTCAGAAATGTTCAGTAATCTAGAGTCTTTGTCCTTAACATGGTAACACGCCCTGATTGCTTGTTTTAATCACTGGATTTAATTTGTGATTTCCTAGCTATGAGCTATGCTTGCTCTTCCACAGAATAACTTGTGGCATTTGTGATTTTATAGTTTTAATCTGTCTGGTAACTGTCTTTTGGTAATAAAAAACAACAGCTGTCTAACTAGCCTAAAAGACATGTATATAAAATTCTAAGCCTAAAAATGCAATGATTTTATGTCACGTTTTTGTCATGCTTTAAATCGGCCTTATTTTAAAACCTACATATATATGTTTGGTATCATTCTATTCAGAATTTATCAAACTTTAATGCGCTGTTGTTAGATTTTCAGATTCTTATTCCATTTTTAAACAATAAACTAAAATATCAAGAACTCACGTCCCGCGAGATTTTGTGCCAAGAGAATTAACCACGCCTGGGGCCGGAAATAAAAGACAAAGAGTAGATGACAAAAACAGCTGCTGTACAGGCTTTTGAATGTTTGAAACACCTCAAGATGCAGATCATTCAGCACGGCAGCAGCAGCAAGCCAGCAGCTGATCGAGCAAAGAGGAGGTAAAAAAAAAAAACAAAACTGTATTTGTTTCCCATTGTATTAGAGGGGGTTTCAGAGGAGCGACTGCGTCTCCTTGGGGTGTGTTCAGCCCCCCTTTTAACAACACGAGTAGCAGAGATGTGAAGTCGCTGGCACGTAGCAGAGAAAAGGGGGGTTGGTGAGAAAAGCAAACAGAGGGTAAACCCCTTGTATATATTGTGGGACATCGCCGGCCTTTTATCCCGGCCAATACCCCCAGGCCGCCAGGTGGAGCCCTGCCTGTAACATAGAGGTGCCCTGAGTTCCAGCAGGGCATCATGGACAGTGGAGTTTTTCATCACAGCCCTGCTGGATACCATGGGAAGCTCCAGGGGATGGTGCAGGAAGGCCCAGAGACTTTGGTTTCACCTATAACCCGGAAGTGCGTCTTAGTCATGGCGACAGAGCGAATGACACACTTCCGGGTTGAAGAAAAGGAGCTTTTATCTGACCCGGAAGTGTTCACAGTCACATGGACAGAGAGAGAGACTATATAAAGGACTGTGAGAGACCAGAGCATCGAGCTGAGCTGGGTGGAAGGGTGGCAACGCATCTGGGAATGGAGGATTGTGATCATTGAGTATTGTAGTGATTATTGATCTATGAGTATTGTGGAGTGGAGGGTGCTTTGTGCACTGTATTGTCCAAATAAAACAAATTATTGGACTTTTACCTGGTGTCTGGAGTCAAGTCTGAGGGTTCAAGAGGATGACAGCACCCTCTATCTGTCACAGTGGCGAAGTTGGCAGGATACTCTAGCGTTTTTTGCAGAGGACCTGTACTTAAATTTTCTGTGGTCAGAGAACCCCCAAGAAGGCCGCATCCGGACACACAGCAAAAATTGTCAGAACCCCACATTCACCAAGTCCGTTATGGGAAAGAAGAGGGGTAAGCCGTGCAGCAGCGCAAGCAGAGAAGCTCTACTCATTATGGCCGACGCTCGGGATGAACGTAGGAGCAACCACACGAATCGGGAGAAGCCTACGGAGGAAGAATGCATCGAGGTATGTGCCAGCGATATAGTGGATAATATTTTTAAAATAACACACTTTGTACCTTGCACATATCTCGGAAATCATCATCCGGAGGCTCTTCGGGATGCAGGAAAAGCTCCTACAGAAGGTGGTATGCTCTTGTTCGAGCCGGAGAGAGGGACTAAAGACTTCCGCATGTCGGCTGCCGGCGAGAGACACATGACCCAACCTGAAGCATTCTGGGAAGGAGGAGGTCCACGTCCTGCTGTTTGCGCCTTCGTCTGCGAAAAGATGGACTTGGACTTTCCAAAGGGGAAGGGGGAGGCGAGCAAAGCACCGCTCACACCGCAAGAAGGTAAAGAGGGCCAGGAAGTGGCTGATTGGTCTGTCGACAAATTAATAAAGACAGACCGCAGTTCGCCGAAGAAGGCAACCCAGCCCTCAGACAATAAGAACTCCAATTCCCAGAAGCCTCTGTGAGACCCATCAGAGCACGTGCCAGCAGCGGGTGTGCTCATTGGCTCCCGGCCGGTAGGTAAAGCGAACAAGGAAGTAAGCTTGCCTCCGGCCGAAGTAAATAACATTTTGGACTTGCGGGAACTCGAGAAGCTAATCAAGCCCGTAAGTAGTTTCTTGCAGGTCCTGACGAACATTGAGAGGATCGTCGGGAATTTGGGAACAGCGGCTGAAGTGCCTTTAAGGAAGGTGAAAGAATACCTGCGGCGGTTTGGTTGGGTGCCTACCATACCAAAGAATGCTACGGTACAAGTAAGTGAGACCTGTACGGCGTACATAATAGAGGGACGCAAAGTGAACCGGGCCCGTGATTGATCAGTAGCGGGTGCCAATCCTCTGTGAGCCCTACAAATGAGTGTGAAACAATGACCGAGTGGGCGGGGGAAGATCCGTTCATACCGGAGCAGAGATCAGAGATCTTAACACGAACATCATGTGGTTTTATTAATATCCATCCATCCATTTTCCAACCCGCTGAATCCGAACACAGGGTCATGGGGGTCTGCCGGAGCCAATCCCAGCCAACACAGGGCACAAGGCAGGGAACCAATCCTGGGCAGGGTGCCAACCCACCGCAGGACACACACAAACACACCCACACACCAAGCACACACTAGGGCCAATTTCAGAATCGCCCGGAGGAAACCCACGCAGACACGGGGAGAACATGCAAACTCCACGCAGGGCGGACCCGGGAAGCGAACCCAGGTCCCCAGATCTCCCAACTGCGAGGCAGCAGCGCTACCCACTGCGCCACCGTGCCGCCCGGTTTTATTAATATGATAGATTTAAATGAAACAGTACTTTTGAATTCAGCCAAAGACCTGGAGAAATGAGCATCAAATAGAATGACCTTATGATCAAAAACCTCTGATTCAATGTCAGTTTTGTTTTTAATGTTGTGTTCTGCAGCACAAACTAATCTACCACCTACAATATGACCATGGATATGAGTGAGAAAATTGACCAATTGCATTAGGTCAAAAAGCTCTAACACGGATAAAAAAAACCAGAAAAATCAGCTCCTAAAGTACAATTCTAAGAATCAAAATGAATATTAAAGTCACCCAACAATATAACTAAAGTTGTCATAAAACAGGGTTTCAAGAAGCTCAGACAATTCAGATAAATACAAAGAGAAGAGCTCAGGAGGATGATATAATAAACATAAACAAAAGTAATAGAAGATAGCTCACACTATTTGAAAGCCATTTACAGTATTCAAATGAGGTATCAGTATGACGAGCATTTCCTTAATTAAAAACACTTTATGAAATATAACTGGCAAATTACCTCCATATCTCAAAGTGTATGGTGTGCCAATATAGGAATAACCAGTTGTACTGGTTTGATTAATCATGAAAAATCCCTTAGGCTTCTGCCATGTCTCAGTGATTCCCATATTATTCACTGACAATTTCAGTTTTCTTGTTTAAAGAATTCGTATTAAGCAGAGGAATTTTTGTTAGTCTGAAATTTTTGGAGAATAAGGGTATATTGTTCTTTTCAGTCAACACTGCCAGATAGTAGTACTGCACAATTTGCTCCATGGTAATGAAAGATGTTCATTTTATGTTGATGCCAATGGTCTCAGAAGATGACTGGAACAGAATCAGACAGTGATGCTTTAATTAAAAAAATCTGCTCCTAGCTCATCTTTGTACATTTTTAGGATATACTGTATAAGGATGCTGAGATCTCAATGTTGACATAAAACTGAGGATAAAAGCTGCATTTTGACCTCCATCAGAGTATTTTAGCAAACCTATTAAAGACCAAGTAAAAAAATACTTGCTGTACTTGCTGTCTGAACTGAATTGTCATTGTGCAATGAAATCGTAGTCAAAGCAATACATTCTAAATGATAACAAGTATAAAAGGACAGAAGATTCTACTGTAAATAGTTAAAAAAATAGGAGCAGCCAAAATGCACACAAAGCACACTTGCAATACCAGAACAAGAAATAAATTGTGGATACTTTCCTTCCAAAGCTAGAGGTGTCCAAATCAATATACATTCAACTTAATTGCACCCTGCCACAATTAATGCCGACATGGACAGCTTCCACTTTTAACCTTGTATTCTGTTTTGTGTGTTGTATTTATCCCATTTTTTGACACCCATTGGATGCCCAAACTACCTGGAAGGAGATGTCTCTCTGAATTGCCCTTCCCAAGTCATTTTTGAGAGTTATCTCTTATCTTCTTAGACAGTTAAGTCCTTTCAAAAAACAGAACCTATTCAGGCCAATTGAGGTATTCCTTGTGTGATTTTTGGGATATACAATAAATAAATTGTTGTTGTTAACATTTTTGTACAGAATGTGGTGCTATAAATTGCACAATACACTCAATACACAGTAACTCTTCACATGGCTTTAAATTTTTCAATTTCTGTTTTCCTTCTCCTTACATTATATGCTTTGTTTCGCCAGTTTTGGTTTGCTACATTGTTTCAACTTTTCTTGCAATACGGTAATTAAAGTACTTAGGCTTATATGTGAAAATGTAAACTATATTTATATGTGTACTGTATATGTAATGGAGGTATTATTACGCACAATTTGCTAGCAGCTTGCATTTGTCACTGTGTGCATTTTACATTTGTATATTTGTCAGCACATACTTTTGTCAGTGCACATTTGTTAACATGCTTTTGTTCTGCATCCTTCTGTGCCACTGCATAGGACTGATTACCATCTCACGCCACCTGCTTCACTCAGTTTTGTTTCCACAGTGCTCTAACATCTACAGAGCTACCCAATTCTCAGGACAGTTCCACAGTATAATAATGGATCATAGGTAATAGTCATGCTAACTGCCAGGACAAAACATAATATTTGTTTTTAGCTAGGCCAGTTAGGTCACCTGTGTATCTACCCAATGGTCCAGCTATGAGTGAGACTTCAAGTTTTTAACCCCAGGTTGGGGGTAAGCTCCATTTTCGCATCAAGGATGAATCTGTTAAAATACTGTAATTTCATCGTGATGACTTAATGGATAGGTAAAATAAAAAAAAGGAATACTATTTAGTTAGTCCAATTGAAATAAAATTTCAAGCATTGGACAAATCATTCAGTCCTCCATGTAATCTCACCAATACAGTACTAAAGCATATTTACCGAGATAGTTAATATGATTTATGTTTGTCATCCTGTTTCTTATGCAGCCATCTAATTTTCTAAATGAAGACCAGCTACTGCCATTAAATAATTTACTGCTTTACTGGGTTATGTAACAATTATATTAACTACCTTTTTAATAATTTTCTTTACTCTTACAATTTTATAGCAGTATGTTCGCTGTTTCACCACTCTCAACAACCTTTATTGTCTTCTACTGTATACCCCATGTGGGTATCTGTTTCACTACTTGATCAATAAGTCTTTTCCTAATTTCTCATTCTAGGATTTGTTTGTTTTCAACTTTGTGTGTTCTGTATTTCACATGTGGCTAGATTTTTAAACTCTTTTATTTTACTTTGCCCTTGGTATTATTTACTTACACTCACCAGCATACCAACTCACAGTCCTCTTCAGTGTGCCTTTTCTTTTATCAGACCATTTGCTGCATTTTATTGGTCTCCACTAACCATGCTCCCAACGTAACCCGCTCCACTTTCATGTTTATATTTTCTATACTTCTAAAGCCTCTTGTATAACCGAGGCAGTCACACCATAAAGATGTTCCATCGGGGTTCCGAGTGTGAACTTGCTACAGAATAATGTGCCAATTTATTAAGCCCAAATAGCAACTTGATAGGCATAACATTTTACTATCTTGACAAATTTTAGCACGTGGACCGAAATTGCTGCTATGTAAAATTTGAACTGATAGAAAAGTCCTATTGGACAAATTTATTAAAAACATTGCTAAGATAACCTAATTTGTTTCTTAGAGGAAAAAGCACAGAGAAATTAGTAAACAAGCAGGGTTCTGATACAACAAGGAAGACAAACAATCATTTAATAAAATTAAGAAAGTAAGTAGAATCTGAATTCAAAAAATCAAACATGACTGAAAACAAGACAAAAACTCTAGTATGCCTTTTTAATTTTTTTTCCAAGACTTTCCAAAAAGAAAATGTTCAGACTCTGCTCAGTGTGAAAGGCCATCCTATATAACATGGCCACAATGGTGCCACAGGTTAGATGACACATGCATTTTGTGCCCTGCAACCAGGCAGCATTGTAGCAAATTAGATTCACCCAATAGAGACAAAATGATGACACACAATAAAATGAATAATGTAAAAAAAATGAGCCAAACACATGTTAAACACATTCCTGGCAATGGTAGCTTTTACTGCATATACTTGTAATATTGACATGGAACTGTGTTTCAGTTAATATTTCCAAATTTAGAATGTGTTTCGTTTAGAATTATAAACAGGCAACAGGATTTGATTCTACTAAATATGTTCAATTCTAGGACAAACACAAGAATTTACCTGCTTCTGTAAAGGAGCCGGACAATGAAGGCAAATCCATATCACAGTAACCTGCTGTTCAAGAGGTCAGCATATGAAGAGAAAATCGAATGTTCATATTTTTGAAGTTAAGGAAAAAGTAAACTTGTACATCTGCTGCAAATTGTTCATAGTGCATCAGTGTCCTCATTTGTATTAGTTTTCTTTCCATACAGTAGGACTCCATATGAAAAGATGCTAGTAGTGACACTACGGACAAAGGTTAGTTTTGTTTATGATTTCTGAGTTCCGACAAGATCTTACTATACAGACAGAGTACAGAATCTCACCAAATTTTATTACTTGCACAGTAGCGATTGTGCAGAGCTTTAAGCACAGTCACCCACAGTATTAATATATATCTCACAGTTCATAATAGTAACTGTGCTCAAGTTGCTGAAACACATTGTAAATGAAGATCTTCTGTGTAAACCGAGCACCAACAAATATAATTACAATATTCAGGATACAGATTTTTATGCACAATGAAATTGAAAGTCTAGCTAAAGATGCTTGACCAGCACTTTTCAGCAATACCAAATTAACAAACAATTATGTAAACCACACTGCATTGCAGTGCATTGAAAATAAAAACTAGAAGTGTCAGTGAAAGATGCATCTGAACACCAGGGGGCAGAATTAACGCAGATAGATTAGAGGTGCACAATCTGACTTCATCTCTAAAAAATGTAACCACATAAACCCAAAGCAACTCCATCATGTATCCATAATTACCATCGCTTCAGTCCTCCAATAGAGAACCATCTTCATTGTGCATGAGATCCATCTGGTCACTGTGAAAAGAAAGCATTTACAGAAATGAAGTGTTATCACAGGCAATAATTATATTAGCATTTACAGCCAAAATTAATATCTAAAAATGACAAAATTGTGAACCAGCAGTGTAGAAAGGAAGTTTCTGACTTATAGTGTGTGATCCATTCCTGCTTATGAACAATGATGGATATTTTGTCAAAGTTTGTGAATTATTCCATCATCATACATTTGTGCTCTTCCATAAATTGTCAAAAGATACAAGGATTCATCATTCCAGGAAAATAGACAAAAGTGCTGAGATTGTATTCTGTCACAAAAAAATGATATAGATATTTCTACAAGCAAACTGAAAAATGAGAGTTGCATTTTGTTGAGTTTTTCTTTGTATTTTACAAGATTTATAGGCATGCTGCCCAAAAGCACACACCAGGCACATCATCAAATATACCAAGTGTATTTTCATGTGATAAATGTATGTAACATTCTTAACAAGAAATAACTCCAAACATCTTTCAGTAAGTTTAGAGAATGAAAATGAATAGGGAAAAAAAACAGAATGAAGGTGTACACCAACACCCATGGTAATGCAAAGTCTTTGATGATCAGAAGAATTGGTAATTTATTACAAATTGCAAAAGACCTATAATCACAACCCACATGTTTTTATTATTGTAATCTTCTTCTTTCGGTTGCTCCCGTTAGGGGTTGCCACAGCGGATCATCTTCTTCCATATCTTTCTGTGCTCTGTACCTTGTTCTGTTACACCGATCACCTGCATGTCCTCTCTCACCACATCCATAAACCTTCTCTTAGGCCTTCCTCTTTTTCTCCAGCTCTATCCTTAACATCCTTCTCCCAATAACCGTGAAAAGTAGAGCCACTGAGACACATTTTTAGATATGTGCCAAACAATTTTAAAATGATATATACTGCATACACATTCATTAAGTTATGGTATTCAAATGATTGTTTCTTCTCAAAGAAGCATCAGTTAAACTAAGTAAGAACTATCATATAGACAATTAGAAATATTTCTTTGTTGTAAAAAAATAGTTTCAAACTGTTCAGTTACTCATATACTTACCATATACATCTATACAATACATTGATGTTTTTGCACTGTCTTTCCGGAGGGGTAGCTTCAATTTTGTATAACATTTTGTAATTCTAAAATGTTCCAGTTTTTACTTATTGTTTTTTCAAGTTCTTCTCCACTATCCCTGTCTCTTAACTTTGTTGTTAGATATTTTGCATACTGTGAATATAATTACTTTAAAGTATACTGTTGCACTATTAACAGAACTCCATCCATCCATCCATTGTCCAACCCGCTGAATCCGAACACAGGGTCACGGGGGTCTGCTGGAGCCAATCCCAGCCAACACAGGGCACAAGGCAGGAACCAATCCCAGGCAGGGTGCCAACCCAGCGCAGTTAACAGAACTCTCTACTGAAAAATCTCTACATTTATTTAAGGTCATTTATTATACAAAAAATGTGTTAGCACCTCACCACAATAGCTGTGTTAATCATTAAATGAACAGTAATTCACTGATATACTTAGGTTAGGCAATTTTCAGAATTTGCATCCTCACATGATGCATATTACACACCTTCCATGTTCATAGTCAATATGCTTTATATTCTGTACTTTAATGTGAGTCTGTCTATATATTTCCTATTTTTTCAGAACACATTCTATGTAGCTGCTTTGAAAGCAGTAATATTTAATATTTAAGCAGTAATATTTAAGTAATGCCACACTAAAGGCAAATAAACCACTACATAATTAAGAGTTGACTGTCTCGTTTCTTCAGGCTTGACATATTTTTTTCCCATATATTTACTGTTAAAAGAAATTCTGATAAACTTTAGTCACTGATTTATTGTGATGTGCACCACTCTTCTAATATCTAATATGTCATAAAATGACATTAGTATTTGTCTGCTTTATATAACACTCAGATATACTTCTTAAAAAAAATAAAGGCCAAAAAAAGAGAAAAACAAAAGAAATTGAGAGGAGTTTACTACTCTAACTATGCATTTAAAAAACTATTTTAGGACAAAATAAATTTACCATGTTTCAGGAATATAACCATAATTACAAAATTCTAAAATTTATAATGCAGCAATCATTGCTAAATGATAGACTTAATGCATAGTCCGTGCAACTCCAGTAGATGGCGCTTTAAGAGAGTACTCGATGTGGTAACAGACGATTTGGGGAAGAAATAAGGTACTGAGACAAGCACATCATTTTTATTATGATAGCAAGATCCAGATTATTCTGTTCTTTAAGAACAAAAAAAAAGTTATAATGGTGTTTTGGGCTGAATTCTATAAATCAGCAATTTGTCCTTTAGGTTTGCTAATACTGTACTAAAATCCTTGGAAAAGCAAATTAAAATGATTAATGTGAGGATTATTGACGGAAGATACAAAATACCTAATACAAATTATATACTTATCCAAACGTTCACATCACACTCGCAGATAATGGCTGCAAATCTACTATAACTTAAAATATATAGTCTTGAGAACTGCTTCCATGAAATATATATAGTTCTGAAATATAAATGATATTCATGATGCTTACAGATCTCTATACTGATAATGTATCTGTGTCTTTTAAAACATTATGCTCCACATTTAAATTTTGTTTCTGTTTATTTTTGTATTGCGCTTTTCACTGAATGCTGGCTCAGAATGCTGGAACAAGTGGTAAAACGCAATTACAATTTCACCCACACACTCTTTCTTCTATATAAAGAAGTTTAATCAAAAGCAACTTACCCAGCTTTTCCCATTTTTAATTGATATCATTCCCTGAGATGATTCTGGCAAGTTTGGATGAAATTATCTACCAATTATATCAAGAAATTTCAAGGAATTTACCCTTTCAATTTCTTTTATGATTTTTGAATAAGCTGGGATATAGAATTACTCCTAATGATATAACATCAATATGTGGAATCATACCAGGTGGGATAATAATGTTGTATGAAAAATCTATTGTAATAACCTGTTGTATTCCACTTGCACAAAGCCTTGTGTTGCTCAACTGAAAAAAATATATAATATGCCTTCCATAAATTAGTGGGAAAGCAATGTTCTTTATTCTCTGAAATTGGAAGATATCTAATATCTCTGCAAGGTTCTGTTGAATTCTTTCAGAATTTGGGAAGAATTCATTAATGTAATTATAAAGTAACCACACCAGATCTGTGCTGAACATTTTAATTTAACTTTTGATTGACTTTATATCATAAAGAACCACTTTAGATGGAGACAAGTGGGGTTAGAGTGTTGAGGTGGATGGATTTTCTCCAGAATATAGTATGATATTTCCCATGACTTTTTGTTGTTGTTGGATTATGTTTTTTTTTATTTAAATAAATAAAATGCATACATAAAATATGAAACACACTTGCAATTAATCCAGTACAAGCTTATTAAAACAATAACAGTGCACTGGTTTGAAATTTAATAAAATATATGGTGGGGATACTGGTTTACTTCCACACTTACTTATTTCTTCTTTGGAAGCTCTTTACTTATACAGAGTCTTTATGCCTACTCTGGGTTCCCCTCCGGTACTCTAATTTTTCACCCATATCCCAAAACACTTGCATTAGGTCTATAGATGATTCCAAACTGACCCTGTGCGAGTGTGAATGTATGTGTGAAGGACTCAGCAATGGCCTGGGCAGGGTTGGTTTCTGCTTGAATTGAATGAAGGCAAATTTGAGAAGTTATTCTTTGCATCCACCTGTCTAGAACTATCTTATTACACTGTACATTTTTAATTCATTTACCACCACAGCTGATATTGGCAATTTTCTTTTCCTCTTGAGGAATCTATGGCCATCATATTTCACTCAGTATCTCTTCTGCAGAGTAACGTAGCTTCTGTTGAATCAAATGTCTTATATCAGCTTCTGCTGTATCAAATTATTTTTATTATTATTATTAGGAATCATCTAAAGAAAGTTTCCAAACTGCTGTATGGAGAGTAAATACCAGTGTGGGTAAATAAGGTAAATGTCCAATTAAAAGCAAAACTTGGTAGAGCAAAAAACCAGCAGCAACAGTGGGACCCCATGACTAAAGCTGAAATCACTGCAATAGATTCACTGGACAATTTAAAGATTGCAGCAAGTTACATTGGACCATGATCAATTATGACCTTTAAACTCAGAAATGCTATTCCTTACTGATGAAATGTAGACACGGCTGAACATCACAAAACATCACAAAAGTAACAGTCAATAAGGTTATTTCATGACCATAGTTGATGACCATTGTTGATTGTCCTTTAGAAACATGATTGTTTCACTTTTAAATACAGGTTCACAACATTTAAAGAAGTATACTATGTACTGCCTTACACAGCATGCCTCAGCCCAAACATAACAGAAAGAATTACTTTTGGGGTAAACCTTGCTGTAAAGCATGTAATATGTGCCAAATTAAAATATATATATATATATATATACATATATATATATATATATATATATATATATATATATATATTTTAACAACAAACTCAGTATGGATATTTATATATATATATATACGAGGGGGGACCCAAAAATAACCGGAATTTTGTTGTTGTTAGGTTGGTACTTGTAGTACGTGGTTGGGCCGCTAGGGCGATCTAGTTACACTCCTCACAAGTCAGTCTTCCAAGTGTCATCAGTCTGGAAGGTTGTGCTTGTGTTCAGTTAATTTTTTTGTAAAAGTAGGTTGCGCAACAGTGTGAGAAGGAAACGCCCTGATTTGTGGGAGTCGGGCGATTGGTTCTTTCATCATGACAACGCTCCATCTCACACTGCTCTCAGCATTCGCCAATTTTTGGCAAGAAATGGTATGACAACCCTGAACCACCCACCCTACTCACCGGATTTAGCTCCGTCTGATTTCTTTTTGTTCCCTCGGATGAAAAAAGACTTGAAAGGAAGGCGTTTTGCTGACGTCGATGAGGTAAAACAAGAAACGACCAGAGCATTAATGGGCATTACTTCAGACGAATTTTAAAAATGTTTTGAACAATGGAACAAACGGTTAGATAAGTGTATTTCCGCCAATGGAGAGTACTTTGAAGGAGACTAATTGTAGTTTGTACAGAAAATTAAATTAAACATGTTTTAAAAATATTTCCGGTTATTTTTGGGTCCCCCCTCGTGTATATATATATATATATATATATATATATATATATATATATATATATATATATATATATATATATATATATATATATATACAGGGTGACATTATGTTAACATTTAACTCTTTTAGGGCGGATGTTGACTTTTGTCGACAGGAGGGGCTGAAGGCGGATGTCGACAAAAGTCGACATCCAGGGATAGGGGGCGACAATCAGCTGTTAATGGCGACAAATCTCACTGTCATGTCACAGGCATTCCCTCTGTGCTTGGAGGAATGCTAGACTCGTTGACTCGGGAACTAAACCTTGCGTGTGCGTGAGTTGCGAAATGTAAACAATGGCAAGATGGCACCGACATGTGAAAAGGCAGAGAAGCAAGTGCAGAAAAGAAAACACTCGGCAGACGATGTTTTGCGCATTATCGCGGAGTCGGACTCTTGATTTTTCAGAATCTGATTTTATTGGCAGTGATCAGGAGATCGAGCAAGAGAGTGAGAAGCAGGCATCAGCTGATCAGACACCAGCCAATGCCGCACCAGCGGATCTGCTGCCAGTTGAGTGCCTTCGCGCAGCCGATGCATCTACGGCAAGGTTCGCATGGGATAAATACACAGACATTGATCCATTGAGAGCCGATCTGGCTACCGGAGTTTACAAGACGGCATGGCTTGCTGTTGGACACGACAGATCACCAGCTGCTGTACTTCAGGCTGCTCTCTCCTGATGCTGCTTTTCAGCTACTGTCAGACGAGACAAACAGGTAGGCAGAGATTTTTTTTGAATTACGGGCTGCGTTTGCATCGCATTCTCGTTTTTCAAAGTGGAAACCCACAATGAAAGACGAGATGAAGCGCGCTGTGGCATTACAAATAGAGATGGGACAGAACTGGTGATATAACTTCAGGGAGCATTGGTCCAAACGTGTTTTGTCCCCTGGTGGCTAAGGTACGTGCTGCTGCAAAGTTTTATTCACTTCTGTAATAAACAGAAGCAAATCCCATGGGGTGAGCCAGGCTATAATGCCATACATAAAGTTCATAAAGTTTCAGAAGATGAAAAGAGGTGACAATACAGTTTTCATGCAGGCAGAAAACTTGGTGGCAGTGGCATGGCACTTGTCTCTCTACAGTACACACTAACAATATATGTGAGAAAGTGCAGCAACAGACAATTGAAAAAAAGGCACCAAAGCAACACGTATTGTAAGGAGTGCAATGTGGCAATGACTGAAATTGGCTGCTTTGAGCGAGATCAGACTTTGCTGTGTAAAATGTATGTGATATGTATGTGAAATCATAGAGTATGCAGGCTCATACAACATGCAAGACAGTAACATTTGTCAAAAGTAAATATTTTTTGTTGATTTGATATGTTAAACAATTGCTTTGTGTTCTTTTTTAAAAAATGTTAGTTTTTGGAAAAATATTCAGCCCTGGGAGAAAAGAAACAAAAAAAAATTAGCCCTAAAAGTGTTAAGTGGTGGAAACAATTTATTCACAAAACATACTTCATATGTGCAAGATGATTTGCAGGAATGTGTCAACCTGCCATCATGTTCAACACATATACCATATGTGGCACATAACTTGTCTGTAAAAATTGAATATAAGTATATACATAGCAGTACCATTAGTGTTAATATAATTTTGACTCATTCTGTATATATGTATACATATATATATATATATATATATATATATACTAGCAAAATACCCGCGCTTTGCAGCGGCGAAGTACTGCTTTAAAATTTTAAATAATAAACTGAGGGAAATTATACCAATAATTATTTGTTAAGGATCTCTTTGTATACCATGTTGTCAGTTCGCCCCTCCGGTTGTAATATGACCAAGTTGTGCGCTGAGCTTACTCTTGAGCATGCAACGTATACTTGGCCATGTGAAAAGCAAATCAAGAACAGCAAGACCGCGCCAGCTGCGGAGCTCAGCTCGGAGCGAAATGAAGTGAATGAAATGAGGTGAATGGGAGGGGAGATGATCACGTGACTCCAACACCCGCCTTAACTCTCCATCCCTCCACAAAAACACAAACACAGTCTCTCGGATCCCAACTCTCCTTTATATATATATATTGATAAATAGCAAAATACCCGCGCTTCGCAGCGGAGAAGTAGTGTGTTAAAGAGGTTATGAAAAAGAAAAGGAAACATTTTAAAAATAACGTAACATGATTGTCAATGTAATTGTGTTGTCATTGTTATGAGTGTTGCTGTCTTTTATATATATAATATACACACACACACATATAAACATATATATACATATACATATATATACATATCTACATATATATATACATATACACATCCACATATATATACATATATATATATATATATATACACATATCAACATATATATATATACACACATATACATATGCACATACAGATATAGATATATATATATATATACAAATACATATATATATATATATACACATACAGATATATATATATATATACATACACACACATACATATATATATATACACATACAGATATATATATATATATATACACACATATATATATACACATACAGATATATATATATACTAGCAAAATACCCGCGCTTCGCAGCGGAGAAGTAGTGTGTTAAAGAGGTTATGAAAAAGTAAAGGAAACATTTTAAAAATAACGTAACAGGATTGTCAATGTAATTGTGTTGTCATTGTTATGAGTGTTGCTGTCATATATATATACATATACACATACACATATATTATATATATATATATATATAATATATATATATATATATATATATATGACAGCAACACTCATAACAATGACAACACAATTACATTGACAATCATGTTACGTTATTTTTAAAATGTTTCCTTTACTTTTTCATAACCTCTTTAACACACTACTTCTCCGCTGCAAAGCGTGGGTATTTTGCTATATGTATATATATATATATATATATATGTGTCTGTATGTGTATATACAGTATATATATTTATATATATATATATATATATATGTGTGTATGTATGTATGTGTGTATATGTATGTGTATATATATATGTTGATATATGTATATATATGTCGATGTCTATATGTATATATATGTATATATGTAGATATGTGTATATGTAGATATGTATATAAGTATATATGTTTATGTATATATATGTTTACATAACCTCTTTAACACACTACTTCTCCGCTGCGAAGCGCGGGTATTTTGCTAGTATATATATATATATACACACACACATACACATATATTATATATATATATATATATATACACATATATACGTATACACACACACATATATATATATATATATATATATATATATATATATATATATATCAATATATATATATATATATACATACATATACACACATACATGCAGTTTCAATAACATAGAAATCTATATAAACAACATTAACATCATTATCATATGAGAATATGAAGTAATATATAAGAAGCACATTTCATATAAATATAAATTATTAAACAGTAAAATCTTCTTCTGTAATTTGCTACCGTGGCTATTCGTTTGTCTGTCCAGGATTTTAAATCACCTGTAGCTCGCAAACCGTTTCACCTATTGACTTGAAATCTGGTACACATATAGAACGTCACGTCTACTATCCGCTTTATGGGTGATGATTGTATTACTCTTTTTATCCATCCATCCATCCATTTTCCAACCCGCTGAATCCGAACACAGGGTCACGGGGGTCTGCTGGAGCCAATCTCAGCCAACACAGGGCACAAGGCAGGAACCAATCCTGGGTTTTTATCTTTATTTTATTTTATTGTAGAATCAACTCCTATCTGCGCACACCAGGGCGGCCGTGGGCGGATGCGTATGGTGTATTCACTCCACGTTATCGTGCATTGCGCTGTCACTGGTATTTTGATAAAAGAATTTGAACAACATATAAGAAGCGTATAAATTATTAAACAGTAAAACATTAACATTTAAGAAGTAAAGTTACATTAAGTACTACTGCAGTGCCTTCGGGTATACCTCATTTTTTGTTTGCCCATTACATGCTTAAATGTATACATTTTTTGGTGCACCTACCCGAGAACACGCGACATATAACCAAGCGTGGGAGAAGCATGGATTTTAAACACGCGTTGAGTTCATCTGCTGGTCTCCCTTGTGAAATAACTGGTAATGTTTGACTAAAATCTACAGCGAGTAAAACGACATTACCTCCTATTTTTTTTTTTACGATCTCTGAGATCTTGCTTTTTTCGGTTCAAGGCTTCATAAGCTCTTTTATGTTCTATGGTGTACTTATCCCAACCCATCATCTTTGAATGTTGCAAGACTTTCGCCTTGTATGTAGATCGGGGTAATTACATTCATTGCATTCCTAGTCTGAATCACAATCTGATTGTATGGGTGGTTACCTGGCACTGTAGGGTTGCCACCCGTCCTTTAAAATACGGAATCATCCCGTATTTGAGAATGAAATTGCACGTTCCGTTTTGAATCAATATTTTTTTTATCATTTTTTTTAAAGCAGTGTCTCATGCAAATCATCCCACACGCATTTTATGAAGATGCCTCCTTTCCTACTTTTGATTGGGTAATACTTGATGTCATCGTTAGTTTGATTGGTCTTTTTAACTGTCCAGTGAGGAGGGCGGGTCTTTTAAGTAGAGTCTGCAAAGTGTTGGCACTGGGATGTGGCACCCGCTGCAGTATGCGTCCCTTATTTTTTTGTATTAAAAGTGGTAACCCTACCTGGCAGGTAACACTTATGTTTGGTCATGAAGTCGTCTAAAATCCGCCACGTGCCCTCTTTTAATTGTGAGAAGCAGATATGTATAGCCAAATTCTCGCGCTTCGTTGTGGCGAAGTACTGCTTTTAATTTTTTAAGAAGAAAATAAAACCTTTTTAAACGGATCGAAAATATACCAATAACAATTTGTTAAGGATCTGTTTTTTTGTGAACCTCGCTTTTCACAGCTGTCCCGCTACGGCGTGTGTTTCGTTTATTTGACAGTATTTAGATCGTGGTAATTAAATTCATGGCATTCGTTTTCTGAATCACAATCTGACTGTATCGATGGTTACCTGCCAGGTTACGCTTGTGGTTGGTCAGGAAGTCGCCTTACATCTGCCACGTGCCCTCTTTCTGTTCCCAGAAGCTGATCATAGAATGGTTTTAATAGTTTACTTTCAAATAATGCAAAGAGTATGCGACACGTGTTTCTTCTTAATTCTGGGCTCATCAGGCATACACACTCACTGCATCCCCTCTCGAGAATCGAATATCGTCAGCACCAGAGTTGAAGCCCCTAACGTTGCGGTCAGCAAGTGGGCTAACATCCGCCATGTGCCGTCTTTCAGTTGCGAGAAGCAGATCATAGAATGGTTGAAACTGTTGCCCCTAACGTTGCGCTACGGCGTGTGGTTCGTTTATACCTCGTGTCTTCTCAATAAACTTTTATCTCGCGAATATGTTATTGCAATCCGCAGCGGGAGCGTTTCTGTAAACTTAATTTAAACTTACGTTTTACACCGTGCTTTGTTTCCCTTATGAACATGCTTGCATGCTTCACTCGCTCCCTTCTCAATTGTTTAATGAATTTTTTGTTCTTCGCTGTTTGCGGCTCCTCCTTAATTTGTCCCTACTGCATTCACAGTCTTTTCACGTTATTGCAATCCGCAGCGGGAGCGTTTCTGTAAACTTAATTTAAACTTACGTTTTACACCGTGCTTTGTTTCCCTTATGAACATGCTTGTATGCTTCACTCGCTCCCTTCTCAATTGTTTAATGAATTTTTTGTTCTTCGCTGTTTGCGGCTCCTCCTTCATTTGTCCCTACTGCGTTCACAGTCTTTTCACGTGATTACGTGGGAGGCGTGATGACGTGACACTCAACTCCCCCTCCCACGGCCATCGAGCTGCCGTCCATTACAGTATAGTGTGAAAAAAGAGGTTCCAGTTATGACCGTTACGCTTTGAATTTCGAAATGAAACCTGCCTAACTTTTGTAAGTAAGCTGTAAGGAATGAGCCTGCCAAATTTCAGCCTTCCACCTAAACGGGAAGTTGGAGAATTAGTGATGAGTGAGTCAGTCAGTCAGTGAGTGAGTGAATCAGTCAGTGAGGGCTTTGCCTTTTATTATTATAGATAGTTGTGTCTAGGGATGGATGCAAGTAGTTGATCTGTGATATTAAGCTATGATTGACCAGGACTTTCAGTTTACTTGCCAATGTTCTGTCTCTGAAATATTCTATATATAGTAGTAATAAATCTTGGTCTACACTGCAGTTCATTTTAGATTTTTTTTAGATTTAATACATTCTTAATAGGATTTTTTAGATTGATAAAGGATTCAGGATTTCTGATTGAAAACTTCAGTGGTTACTGCAGATACGTTTAGGACTCCTATTTAATGTTTAAAATAAAGTGTGAATACCTTGTCAGCAATGCTGAACATTAGAACACTCTAGACAAGAACAGGCCATTCAGCCCAACAAAGCTTGCTAGTCCTATCCACTTATTTCTTCCAAAAAAAACATCAGGTTGAGTTTTGAAAGTCCCTAAAGTCTTACTGTCTACCACACGACTTGGTAGCTTATTCCAAGTGTCTATCGTTCTTTGTGTAAAGAAATTTACCCTTAACAAGTTTCCAACCGTGTCCCGTGTTGTTGATTACTTATCAAATGAAACATACTTTTTATATAATAAAATATGTCATAATGCATTTAATACAATCTTGTTTGTTTTCAGGTATTTCCATATTTAGCTGATGCTGGTGCCTGGTGTCTCCACATTTATCTGATCATTGTGATACCCTCTGACATTATCATCATCTGACAAAATACAATATACTTTATACTCTGCAGGAAAACCTATTGGCCTTGAAGTGCCTAAATTGAAACAGAAACACTTCAAGTTTAGAATCAAGTTTTTCAGTTGAAAAAGACAGAACAAACACTCAAACTGCACACTGCACATCTAGTGGCAGCGCTAACTATCATGTAGTCAAGTGTTTGCTGGTCAACACAAGGCCACCAAGCTATTAGGAAAACAATTTTTGATATGCATACATCTTCTTTCCACACCAGGATTCTGTTCTTCTTTGAAACAGAAGCATCATACTCCCGGCTTGTTTTCTACAAAGTTGGTAGCTTTTTCAAATTTAGTGCATGAAAATCAAGATACTATATAATGTCTTATATTAATGAATTATACCAGCGTTTCTCAACCTTTAAGTATTTGCGACCCGAGTTTTCATAACAGTTTTAATCGTGCCCCCCTAACGTTTTTTTGAAACCCTAATAACATGTATTCCTATATTTTCTGCTGCCGTTACACCGCTAAAAGTTTAAAATTTTCCTACAAATAGCGAAATTACGCCACATATGGCAACATTTGCCCCACAGTTTGAGAACCACTGAATTATACAGTACATTCCTGAATTGATCTTCTTCCTTTTCTGTTTTTCAAGTTAGTGTAGTAGCCTTATAAGGGAGCAAATTACACTGAACTTTTAACACCTCTTTGCTGGTATGTGCTGAATGGCCTCAACTAGGAAAGCTTGAAATGGAAGTGCAAATTAAAATAAAAAAACAACAACATTATCTCACTGTAACTGACCTCTGTTTCATTCCTGCACGTAAGCCATTTACCTCACCTCACAGTTACACAATTGTTGGTTCTCTAACAAGCGGGCACTCATTCATTCCATCTAAGGAGACAGAGAACTTTTCTCAAAGCCATAGAACAATGACATCTTTAACCTTAATTATTTTTGCAGTAAAGAAGTTTTGGGAAATTTGTTTGCTGCCACCTTTGCTTCTTTGCAGAACCCAACAGATTTTCTTTGAGTCTTCTGGGATCTATCTCTTGCCGGAAGCCTGTATAGCATTTGGCTCCAAGTTCCTCATTCACTTGCAACTACTGGCACACTCTACATCCCTTAAAGTGTAGTTTTTTTTAGCTTACTGAGTCTGTCAGGCTTAATTTTAGGTTTTGCCAGGAAGTAATGGTTAATAATAATGACATTAAACATCATAATGTTTTATTTATTGCCCCACCCATTCTCTAAGTGGACAGAGATGATGAATGGAGAGAAAGAATAAGAATCTTTTCCTGAACAGATGTATTATTGGTTTACTTTTAAAAGAACGAGTTGAGTCATCCATTGAATTACTTTAGGTAGGCCAGTTCAAAATCTGTATACAATGATAATAATAGAGCACTATACTGGAGCACAAACAGCAAGAGTGAAAGGGAAGGTCTACAGAATGGTAGTGAGACCAGCTTTGTTATATGGGTTGGAGACGGTGGCACTGACCAGAAAGCAGAAGTCAGAGCTGGAGGTGGCAGAGTTAAAGATGTTAAGATATGCATTGGGTGTGACGAGGATGGACAGGATTAGAAATGAGGACATTAGAGGGTCAGCTCTAGTTGGACGGTTGGGAAACAAAGTCAGAGAGGCAAGATTGGGTTGGTTTGGACATGTGCAGAGGAGAGATGCTGGGTATATTGGGAGAAGGATGTTAAAGATAGAGCTGCTAGGCAAGAGGAAAAGAGGAAGGCCTAAGAGAAGGTTTATGGATGTGGTGAGAGAGGACATGCAGGTGATGGGTGTAACAGAACAAGATACAGAGGACAGAAAGTTATGGAAAAACATTAACCGCTGTGGCAACCCCTAATGGGAGCAGCCGTAAGAAGAAGAAGACTGCAGTATAAACACATTAATACCACCAGTAGACCAGAGTGAAGAGGAGTATGGGGCTGCAGAAGGTTACTGATGTAGTCTGATGCAATTTTATTGACATTTTTATCAGTCAGCAATAGAAAATATTCAATCATAGAAGATAAATGGAAGGTGGTACAGAACAGGTGTTATGTGCTCCCTCTGTGTGTTGTGGTTCAGAGTAAGGGTTCTTGGAGCACAGTTTTATACCATATGAAGCTGAGATAACAGATGTTAAAAGGCTCTTGCCAACACATAGACACATAAATCAATGCAGGATGTGATAAAACCCTGCACAGTATAGGAAAGGAACACTGGAAATTTGGGGGTAAAAATAAGAAACTTTCTTAATTGGATTTTTGTGGATTGTATAAAAATGTGAGGAATTGAAAATGATGTCAAGATTCCAGTCCCCTGCGGTGGGTTGGCACCCTGCCCGGGATTGGTTCCTGCCATGTGCCCTGTGTTCGCTGGGATTGGCTCCAGCAGACCCCCGTGACCCTGTGTTCGGATTCAGCGGGTTGGAAAATGGATGGATGGATGGATTCCAGTCCCTAGTCACATATGGTTGAAAACTGACAGTGGCACATATTCATATAGATAATAGGGCTTAATTTTAAAGACGTTTCTCAGGAAGTGACAGTAGAGAAGACAAATGAAAATATTAACAAAGCAGCACAGTAACATTTTAATATAAGGAATTGTAACCTTGAAGTACAGTGACAGATACATTAATATCTGATGGCATTAAACAATACCTTATCTAATGACTTGATTAGGGAAGGTGGTTTTTGTGCCAGGTAATATTCAATAGTCATAGTGATCAAGAAAGAAATGTTAGTACATTTGCAAACAAACATTCCTGTTTGTCCAGGTTCCAAGGTTCATAGAAGTTGTCAGTGATACGGGAGGGGACCAAGGAAGGAGACAGCCTCCAGTAAACTTCATGTAAAGGAATGAGAAACAGAAAGAGAGAGAGAAAGAATGCATTTTGTAAAGCTACCAGCAACAATAATGGTAAAATGGCATCTGAATGATGCCATAAAAATCATGGCACTGTTGTGCAAAAACTAAAAAACAAAGCAAAGCTAATTTATATGTGAACTTCACACATTTTATCCCTGGATGAGATTTGTGTAGTTTTATAAAGCGCAGTTTGATTTGATAGTACAACAAACTAATTGATTTACACTTTAACTCCAGAAAGGTGGTAAAGTGTTTATACTTTCATTTGCGAAAACAATTATGTATATTGTGACGTGTGAGTCAGTGTCTTGCACCCCAATGTTGAGGCTGAGTCTCAGTACTTTAGCAAAACCAGCTTTATTCAACTTGAAACAAGATCAGCAAGGTTATTTATTGTAGTGGGATCTACCATTCTACTATACACAGACACAGCAAACAGACAGGGTTGGGGCCAGGTCAGTGGCCAAGTTATAATGTTCCCTGCATCACCCATCAGGCGACTGGTGCTTTGCATGTGGCAGCGGTCAGCTTGTAGTTGTTTCTGTGGTGCTGTGAATCTGCAGTTACCTCAACAATGGACAAGCAACCCTCAACACATGCGGCAGTCGCACTTTGCGTGTTGTCTCGTTGGGGAGGATCTCAAAAGAGCTCAGAAGTTTAAGAATATTATAATGAAAAAGCAGAACAAGCATAAAAAGCTGAGGTATAATTGAAAGAAAACCTGATGAATAAATACATTAGGAAGAGCAAAAACAACTTTGCAGACACAAGTCTCTAGAGTGACTGCTCAAAGATAGCGGCACTTCTAGTTAATAATAATAATTCATAACATTTACATAGCGCTTTTCTCAGTACTCAAAGCGCTATCCACACAAGGAGGAACCGGGAAGCGAACCCATAATCTTCCACAGTCTCCTTACTGCAAAGCAGCAGCACTACCACTGCGCCACCTGTGAGGATAGTACAGGACAGGCAGGAAGGGGTGGGTCCAGGAAGATGGACACCAGAAGTGACATCAGATACGGTAAGGCTGTCAATCGTCTGATCTTTAGTGGCAGGAAGAGAGGAGGCGTTAGTAAACAGCGCCATCTTGGTGGGGATTTACACTGCCAGAGCCTTTAAACTATCTCCAAGGCACACGTGTGTGACAAAACATAATGTTTACCCAATCAATGGACCACTGAGAGATCTAGACAGCATCCATCCATCCATTTTCCAACCCGCTGAATCCGAACACAGGGTCACAGGGGTCTGCTGGAGCCAATCCCAGCCAACAGAGGGCACAAGGCAGGAAACAATCCTGGGCAGGGTGCCAACCCACCGCAGGACACACACAAACACACCCAGCACACACTAGGGCCAATTTAGAATCGCCAATCCACCTAACCTGCATGTCTTTGGACTGTGGGAGGAAACCGGAGCGCCCGGAAGAAACCCACGCAGACACGGGGAGAACATGCAAACTCCACGCAGGGAGGACCCGGGAATCGAACCCAGGTCCCCAGATCTCCCAACTGCGAGGCAGCAGCGCTACCCACTGCGCCACCGTGCCGCCCTCTAGACAGCATTTATTCTTGAAATACAGAGGTTTTCTTTTCCTTGTCAATCATTAGTGTTAATAAATTTTCCATATTTTTGGTTATATTTTTCTTCTATTTACTAAATGTTCTCTTCTAAATTTTTTTATTAAACTGTCTTCATTCCTTAAAATAAACAGATTTTCAGTTTATTACAATACTGCTGTACTTTTAAGAGACATACAAGCTTACCTGTGTAAATCTGATACAGTTTTACAATATATTTTATTTTTTTTATGTTTTATTTTTGTTTTCTAAATGTGTTCTGTGATGCACACTACAAAAAAAATTTAAATGATTTGAATTTTTAGCTATAGAAATAAAAGAAAGTGTTCTAAAAAAGCTTTCTAAAATGAATGATACATAACATATTTTCACTCATTTCAAAAGGTTCATATCTATTTAAAACAACAAACTGTTTAAGAAGCATCGTCTTTAAATAAATCAACCTTTAGCAGTTTTTGAATGCCTTGTGTGAGTAGCACTCTCCAGTTAAAAGAATCACACCCCTAAAAAAATGAGAGACATATTAGTGAATTGAGCATTTATCTCTAAATTGCACAGAACTTTGAATTTAGATGCATCATCTGTAGAGTGTTCTCTTCTAAACAGCACAGCAAAGTGAATTTAGATGCAAGCTCACAGCTCTATGTTAAAGTTACTGTCTCTAAACAGAGCAGTCCTATGCATAGAACATCAATTTTAATACCTGAAAGTGCAGCTTTGCACTCTAAAAGCATTGTCCACTTTCAAAGCGCACTTTTAATTTTCAGAAAGCCCACCTTCCCTTTCCAGCAAGCATTTTCTGTTTTGCATTTAACTGCAAAAATGCAAATGATTTCATTGTTTAATCAGCTTGGCCTTATTGCTTTTCTTATTCTGTATTTAGAAAATACTGTAGTATGAGATTTACATTAATAAGAACTTTAGATTTTTTTCTTTTATTTTGGCTATTGATTTAAATTCTTAATTATCTTTGTTGTTTTAATTTACTTTTTTCTGTGGAATTTTCTTCATTAATTGGATTTTAATAATGACAATTAAATATGAGTGGGGTAAACAACAGCAAAAACGACTCTTGAATGCTGAATGACTATGTCTACTTCAACGTCAACCCACTAAAATGATCATTAGTAAATAATGGAATAAATGACCAAAACACCAGAAAAAGTGGAGTGAAAATTATGATGTTGATGGAGATCTTATTTTTTCATTTTTCTTTGGAAATAAAGCATTATAACAAATAAGACAAATAAGAGTAAAATGAGCTTTGAAAACAATCCCAAAAGAATTCAGCCTTTAATTCCTACTAATGAAAATTATAAAAACCAAGATAAACAAAAAATCAATTCAACACACCTAGTTTTAAAAACTGAGGATTAACAGCTTGCTTATTTAAGGCAAAGGAAGGAGTTAAAACACTTAAGGCTCCTATTGGCATTTATTGTAAAAGGTTATTCAAAACGGAGAGCCGAAGGGACTGGATAGCTGCCATTGTGGGGTTGATTTTGTAAATTGTCTTGGCTAGCTATCCTAATTCTTTGGTCAGTTCTGCATCTCAGGCATGCTGTGCAATTTCACTGTCTTGGGGGATGTAGATGCCTGTAAGAGATCTATTGCCTCTCTTGTGGGGTATGACACCATCAAAATTTTTACTGTTCACAGAAATAATAATAAGAAGCTATCATTCTTAGAATATTTTGTTAATAAGCAAAAAGCACTGTAAAAATAGTTAAATACAACAGTTAAAATATCATAAAATAACAATAAATAAAAAGAAGAGTAAAGAATTTTTTTAATATTATGATATCTCTGGTTCTTAAACCTAAAATAATGCCTTGCCTCTGAAATTTAGTTTCAGGCTCACTGAGCTGTGGAAACTAAATTCCAAAGCAGGCTTTGGTCTACACAAACTAAGAAGGGGAAAGGCCCAATAATATTCAAAAGACATTTGAAATTATCTACAAAATGTGCAAAGAAATCAAGATATCAAGATGCAGAAGAGGAACCACATATTTGACATATTTTTCAACCAAAATATTACGATTACATTCAAAAAGCAAAATTAAAAAAGAAAAAGAAAGAGCAAATGAAACAGGGATGAGGTTATGGCTGTTTCCTAACAGATATACCTCAAGAAAAGTCCTTAGCCACAGTGGATATTTCAGAGATTTGATTCAATAACAGAAAACTGTAATTTCACTTCTGTACCTCCTGGAATTTCCTTATGCCTAAAACCCTGTTTCTGCAATTTCTTATTAGGTTACCCTTGCATTAGTGATATTTTTGGTGCCAACAATTACTCAAGACATCAAAGGTTATGTTTTAGCATGTGAAACTTTCAAAAAATCAAAGTTTCTTTCAGGGATCTATGGGGCTATTACAATTTAATCACTTGTCAAGTAGACCTTGGGAAGAAATATGACTAGATTTTAATCGTTCAGGGGAAACTGGGCAACAGACAACTCGGCGAAAACACAAGTGGACAACAGACAACTCGGCAAAAGGACAACTCAGCGAAAGACAATTCGGTGAAAGGACAACTAGGCAACATCCTTTACCAGTTAGGTAATAGTTAGGTTCAAAGAGATTTTTTAATGATATGTAAATGACAATGTAGGGCATCGGAAAATCCACAGAATCACCTGCTTTATGAGAGTCCCAATACGTTGAGTGTAAAGATATTCCTTAAGCCGTACTCGCAGGTCACCTTTTGTATTCTAAATAATCAATACAATTTATATAAAGGATTAGCAACTTTGGTTGCAGAAGATAATGTAAGATAGAGTTTGTTCCATCTGCAGAGTAAAGTTCGTTCGTCAATTATGTAAATTTATTTTCAACATTTTAAATCACGTTGTCATTTAAATATAATTAAAAAATCTCTTTGAACCTAACTATTACCAAACTGGTAAAGGTTGTCGCCAAGTTGTATTTCGCCAAGTTGTTTCTTCACCGAGTTGTCTTTCGCCGACTTCTCTTTTCGCCGGGTTGTCTTTCGCCGAGTTGTCTTTTGCTGAGTTGACTGTCACCCACTTGCCTCTGAACCGATTTTAATACTGGCTTAGCATTCTGTTAATCGCTTTTCATCAAGTGCACATTTTAAAGAAGTCACCATTGGCTGAAGAGTTCATTGTTACATTTATCAGAGAATTTGTTAGGCTGCTTGGTTTTCCCACAGTCATCATTTGAGCGCACATTAAGATCTCAAGATGCCCGTCTGCTTGTGGTTCCAAGGATTAATAAAATAACAATGGGAGGTAGAGCTTTTAGTTACAGGGCCCCTAAACTGTGGAATGGTCTGCCTGCTACTATAAGGGATGCCCCTTCAGTCTCAGCTTTTAAATCCCGGCTGAAGAGTCACTACTTCAGTTTAGCATATCCTGACTAGAGCTGCTGATTAACTGTACAGACTGCATCTCTATTGTTAGTCATTAGCACTAAAACATAAGTAACATGATAGTTATAATTTGTTACTAACCCTCACCTCTTCTGTTTCTGTTCTCGGTATTCAAATGTGGCACTTGGTGCCACGGCCCACCTGCCAAGTTGTTCTGCCTGCCTAAGGTAAAGTCATCCCTGATGGAGGATCGCAGGAATCGTGGGAAAGAGGGGTCCTTTCATTGGATTGGCTGGCCCAGTACTGTTTCAGCCGTGGAATAGCCAAATGGGGGAGGCAGCTTGATGGATGAGGGCTCCAAGACTCTAAAAATATCCAAATCTTATTATATGATATCATTTACTGTTAAATTGTGCTCCGTACTTCTAAAATTTTTATTTTATTTTTTTTTATTTTACTTCTAAAATAACTTTTTATTTTATACTGTATTGAGGATTTGTTCTGTTCTGTGTATTGTATTGACCCCCTTCTTTTGACACCCACTGCACGCCCAACCTGCCTGGAAAGGGGTCTCTCTTTGCCTTTCCCAAGGTTTCATCCATTTTTTCCTACAAGGTTTTTTTTTTGGGAGTTTTCCTTGTCTTCTTAGAGAGTCAAGGCTGAGGGCTGTCAAGAGACAGGGCCTGTTAAAGCCCATTGCCGCACTTCCTGTGTGATTTTGGGCTATCCATATTACTAACCGAGAATGGTAAACCGGATATGGACGCAGGGACCTGCCCGTGGACGCAGGAGACATAGTGCGCAGGCGCCACACAAAGCCCCACTCCCCAGAGCGAAACGGGAGAGACTACGAACGTGTGCAGGCGCCACACTACGCCCCCCCGCCCCAGAGCGAAACGGGAGAGACTACGAACCGTCTGACATACCGCAAGCAGGATAAAGCGAGGTCAGAAATAAAAGATAGAGTAGGAAACAAAGTAAAACGTCATAAAGAGGTTAAAGAACGGGGCCAAACACATGGAGAGCAGGTTACAGATGATGAAAACTGGAATGCAACAGCTTCAAAAAAACCTAAGCACGAAACACATGCACATCGAGATACAGAATATAAAGGCAGAAAAAATGACAGTTAAACGTCCACACCACACAGCGGAGGCAGACCCGGAAGGTGCAGGCGCCTACATCGCGCGTCGGAAGGCGCGGGAAAGTACGAAAGGCAAAGGCGCCTACACAGCATGGTAAAACCCGACATAATACGGAAGGCACAGGCGTTGCCGCCATATTGTGAGTGGCACTAATGCGTAGTGAAGGTGCAGACGTCACCGGCATATTGTGCGTGGTACTACTGCGCAGTGAAGTTAGGAATAATGTGCTGCTTGGGATCATACAAAACGCCGAACACGACCCACCGTCTGAAACTGCGGAGGCAAAGCAAGCACGGGTTCAAACCGAACGAGCTCGACTGACGGATATACGCCTACAATGCGCATCTCAAACCGCAGAAGCAGGGCAAGCACTGGTTCAAAACAACGCAAGCTCCTACAACGCGCGTCTGAAACTACGGCTGCCCAGTGGGCACGGGTTCAAAACGCTGGGGGTAGGCGAGCGAAGAGAGCAGGGGACGAATTGTATTGTATTGTTCTGATCGCGGCCCACAATTTGTATGCAGATTTTGCAATACTAGTCTTATTTTGAGGTATCACTCTGAAAGTAATGGTGTGACTGATACAGTAAACTAGGATTTGGAATTTTTTTTTTTATGCATGTTAAATTCACATCAATACAACTATAAAAATGTTCTGCAAATGGCAAAATCATCTAAAAGTGTTTTTTTTTTAATTAGTTGCAGGAATGTCACAATTCAAGTGTATACAGGGATTCATACCTTTATTATTATGAACTGATTCAACCAAGTCATCATACATAGTCTTACTATTTTAAAATATTTAAAGTAGAAATGGTCAGCACTTCAATCGAAGTTGCTGATAGCTGGAAACTCTACAAAATTAATTTCATAGGGAAAAGGAAGGTTACATCAGGGTTTGAGCTCAGACCAAAGGTATGTTCTGAGGAAAGTTCCTGAATTCTTGCCTCTGATATCCTTGAGCCTCATCTTTTATATCATGTACACCAATTGCATCCTAATAAACTAGATAGATATGTCTGAACCCTGTGCCTTTGAAGGGGGCTCTGATGTAAACTGAATTTGGAATTCTTTTTTGTTCTTGTGAAACTCTACATTTTTTTATATTTGGCATAGCTTTTTTCAGTTTTATTTATTCATTCTTAGTTTTGTGACATTATTGATGTGCTGTTTTGTGGTTCGTTTTTCCTTATGGATGCAGGGTTTTGGATCATTTTGTGATGGGTGCCACAATGTTGCTGTCGATCATGTGGGCATGTCACAATGGAATTTGTTTTTGATGTCATCACACAGCTGGTATTTAAGAAGGTTTGCACTAGACAGTTTTGGATTAATCTAAAAACAAACAGCCACCATTTTGTTGATCAGTTTTCTGTAATTAAATTTTTCATTTTTTCCAACTGGGTGTCTGCTCCTGGCTACGTTTTTTTTATTTAGTTCAGTAGTTGTTTTGATTCATTGCTACTTTACTCAAACATTGATCTTGGGGCTCATTATTTTTCCTATAGTAAAGTTTATGTTATTCCATGTTTTTCAATTAAATAGTGTATTTAATAATGAGGGAAAAAGTGAGTTCTAAAATCCCAATGTTGTATGAGTAGTTTACAAAAGATGTGATAGTGCCTCCATAAAACCTTAGTGCAACCTGTTCTGGGTTTTTCTTTCCACCGAGCCTACTTCCAAAGAAGCTAGTCTACAGTTTTTTATTACACAGTAACAATATAGGATAAAATAACATTTTATTGCCTAGCTGGATGTGAACTGTCAAACAAGATTCTAACCTCCATTTTATTATGGAAATTTTGGGTCATGTGACCAGAAGGGATAGGGCTTTTCATTTCTAGAATTGTCATTATTGGACAATCTGTATATCACGAGATTCGGTTGACCTTCCTGAATATGTTTTTCTATAGGGTTTCCCTGGTAACAGAAAACAAGTTCCATTTAAATGTTCTTGCTTTACTTTCACTCCTTTTTGATATTTATTTTTTCTGTTTAGGGTTTTGCTATCCATGGATTTCATTTCTATAATTAGTTTACTGAAATTTTCTTGTTTTAAGGGTTCTAAACAATACTTTACTCTTCCAGTGATGCCATTTTGTTTCTCCTGCATTCCACCATTTTGCGCAGCATTATTGTAGTAGTTGCAATGGCATTGCTATACAGTATATCAAGGCTCTTGCAGCATATGTCATTAGGGTCCTAGACTTAATAGGTACCTTCATTCACCTCTTGGTGTCTGAGATTCAATAACAAATCTTTCCTTGTTGATGTGTGCTTTCATTCTTGATTTTCTGGTTTAACAGAATCCTTGCTTTCTTCTTTGACTTCTGTTTACAACTCTCAGTTTTGGTCAAAGATAGGACAGACTTTTGTTTGAAGAATCTAGGCATGGCTCTCTATAACATATCAACATCTGGTCGTAATCTTCACAAAGAGAAGGAGCAATAAGTGACAATTATTATAAAGAAAAACAAATAAGGAGATGGGGCATCTTTTATAATTGCAGGTAGTTTATCCTTACTAGGAAAAGAAAATCCGAGCACACCTGTCCAGTTTTTATGTCACTACATTGGTTACCTGTGTCATTTAGAATTGACTTTAAAATACTGCTAATGGTTTACCAAGTCTTAAATAATCTCGCTGCATCCTATATTTCAGAATGCCTTTCACTTTACACTCAGGATCTTAACCTTAGATCTTCAAATGAGTGTCTCCTTCTAATTATAAGAGCTAACCTTAAAAGAAGTGCTGAGGCAGCCTTCTGCTGTTATGCACCTAAAATCTGGAATATTTTACCAATAGAAATTCGCCAGGCTAATATAAAAAAACATTATTTTAACATGGCTTTCTTATAGCTTCATTTTAGTTTAATCCTGATATTCTGTATATGCAGAATATATTATTCATGGTGGCTCAGAAATCCGTTCTAACCCCTACTTTCTCTGCTGTTCTTTTTGCGGTTTTCTGTGGTGGCAATCTGCACCGCCACCACCACCCGATCAAAGCATCGTGATGTCCCTACATTGATGGATTAAAGGCCAGAAGTCCACATGACCGACATCATGAAGTTCTTCCATGTGAAATCTGAAAACCATGTTAATTAGTATTGCCTAATTTTATTTTTTATGTTTTCTTTTTTCTCTTTCTTCATCCTGTAAACACTTCGAGCTACATCATTTGTATGAAAATGTGCTATATAAATAAATGTTGTTGTTGTTACAATTTAAAGAAGACATGCATGTTATTATTGCACTGTGTATTCATGAACATAGATATTAATATCAGACATAGGAGAGTTTTTGGATTTTCCCAAAATTCAAAAATAACACCAAGAAGGCAAAAGTATACAAAAATGTATATTTACAAGCAATAACCATACATAAGGATATAGTTTGTTAAGAGACAATAAGCACAAATATAAACAGAACTAATTAAATCTGAAATCCAATCTGAGACTAACTTCTCTTTGTTTACTCTACCCTTCCTGTCTAGGTTTGGGTGACTGCAGTACCTTTCTTTCCCTGAATTCCACCTTTCTCTCACCTTCTGCTATTCTTTCACCACATCTCCAGCCTTTTGACTTCCCACCAGTTTAGTTATTTCCTACAACTATCCTCCTGACTCCAAGATCAATTCTAGGCTGACCGAAAAGGATCTTTAAGCCTTATCTAGGCACTCCTGTACATCTATGAACATTCATGTACTCCATCCATCCATTTTCCAACCCGCTGAATCCGAACACAGGGTCACGGGGGGTCTGCTGGAGCCAATCCCAGCCAACACAGGGCACAAGGCAGGAACCAATCCCGGGCAGGGTGCCAACCCACTGCAGGACACACACAAACACACCCACACACCAGGCACACACTAGGGCCAATTTAGAATCACCAATCCACCTAACCTGCATGTCTCTGGACTGTGGGAGGAAACCGGAGTGCCCGGAGGAAACCCACGCAGACACGGGGAGAACATGCAAACTCCACACAGGGAGGACCTGGGAAGTGAACCCAGGTCCCCAGGTCTCCCACCTGCGAGGCAGCAGCGCTACCCACTGCGCCACCACATTCATGTACTGTATCAGGAATTATTTTTGGAACCTGTGGAGCTGTCTTCCTAGAAGTACCGCATCACATCTCAGCTTTTAGTCATTTTTATGTATAAACCTGGTATTTCTTCATACTGCCGCATATGAGACAGGGTTCTCTTAGGATATTACCTATCACCATTCCACTGTTCTTCCTTTACTCATACGTGTGAGCAGGTTAAAAAAGAAAAGGACCAGGAAATGAAAACATAGTCAAAGAAATCATGGGTCAAAACAAAGAAGTCATACTAATCTTTTGGCATGCCAAAGGGTTACCCAAAACTCAAAATCTATAATGCAGAAAGTAATTTGTAGGCCAGATCATGACTAAATAAAGTTGTACTGAGAATTCATAAGGTATCTACAAACTTGGACATTGATATTTCCATGTTCGAGACGATCCTAGCAACTTCTTGTGACCAATCAGGTCACAAAATGGTGGCATCCATGAGAACCAAAATTAGGGACACAGTAAATAACAAAAATAAGACAGTAGAAAATTCAACTAAATCAAAGCGATTTTTATTAAAAAAAGAATTTCACCAAAAGATTTGTTGAAGTGAAAAACATAAGGTTAAATGACAAAAATACCTAGAAAAAATGTACAACATTATAAAAAGTAAAAATTACAAAAAAAGTCTTAATATGTCCCCCCCCCCTGAAAGTGGCAACCCAGCTAAACTGGTATGGTCATATGAAATGCCTACCAGTTCATCTTGTGCCAAGTCTCCATATAGCCCAGCTTCTGTCCTGTACCAAGTGAAATGACCTGCAGTCCAGATTAGGTAATCTTCCACTAGTGAATTGACAGTCCAACTAAATTTTCAACATTGCTTAACAGAATACGAGTGTAATAGGGCCAGATTCTTCTTCAGTTATGCAGTTTGTCTATATGTCCACAGTGATCCTGATGGTATAACTAATGTGTGATTCAGTAAGTATCAAATCACTATCAATTAAAAAAAAATAGAAATCATAACGATAAAACAAGTGACAAAAACAGAATGGAAGAATGTGCTAAGATCACCAAATTCCTACAATCTCTATTTCTTTCTTGTCCCCTTTCATGAGATTTTGACCTGTTCCTCCCTCCACTGAGTCTTTTCAAACTCACCTCCCAACTCAATTCTAAACTCAACCTGTAATTGGCCGCTTTAAAACTCTGTTCAAAACCATAAAACTATTACCAGAATAAGAAACTGCTATTTTTTTTCTAAGAGCACAACAAACTAAAAGTATCTCTATTGAATTGTGAAGTTCCTATATCCCTGAACATCCCTGAACATCCTTAATGGAGGGTATAGGGCAGAGGAGTGCGTACCTTAACAGATTATCAGCCAAAAAAACCTCCAGGAAAGCATTTTGCATCAACTTGTCATTCAGGTAAGTCTATTGGGAAAGATTTGTTCTCGTCATTGTCAAAAATTGTAGGCTCCTTTTACATGAACTTTGTATTAATGCATATAGTAACACCCACAGGAAACAAGCAACTTACTGATATATTACAATAAAACCAAAATACTAATTAATCATTACAGTAAACCAGCAGCACTCCAGAGTCTGGGTGAGAGAAAAACATCAAGCCCCTACTAATCAGTTGGGGTCTGAATCCATATTTTATTTCTTTCAGTTCCACATTGCACTGATGGTTCACATTAATCTTGTTTTAACAACAATTCTGAGAAATAAGTAGATATTCTTAGAACACTGCATGTGCTAAATAGTCAGCATAACAGTTTTTTCCCTGTGTTTTTTCATGTGTTGATCTTAATGCACGCATACACACACACTCGCTCTTGGAAAACAAGCATGCAAGCCCAGACATACACATCTGGAACTCTTTATACTATTATTAAAGATTTAACTCTATAAATGCTTTGCTGAGCACACAGACATATTCTAATAATGTATTTCAAGGCAAATGAGATAATATAGGTGATTAATGATAACATATTAATTTTTTTCACAGTTTTATATTTCTTCTATGCTCCTCTATTAGACACATACAAATAAACAGAAAATAAGCAAAACCCTGCTGCCACTCAAGAACTTCCTACATGGGACTTGAATTTTCTCTCACTTGGGTTAGCTCATTCTTTTGCAAACCTCTCATGGGTTTCAAAAGCCATCCCTTCTCATATCCTTAATCTTTCTCATCGCTTGGTATTAGACACAGTCTTCTTTCTGCAGTACGCCCTTGCTCCAAACACGCCTCTTGCCCCTAGGCTCAATGAACATTTTGCAAAAAGGAAGCTTTAAATCTTCTGCTGTCATTTCTGGCTAAGCAGAAGAATCAATTCTGGGGTGCAGGGTGTGTCAATATATTCTCTGCCACAGTGCCTCTTGTCACTCCCCATGAGCTCTAAATGGCTGAACCTTTTGTAGTATGAGAAGAGCAATACTCTTTCCTTTGTTTATCTTTAGTAGGTAAAAGTTCTGCCTCTCCCCTCCTGGGACCATGTGTTATCTTTTTTTCTGATAGCAAATGATCCAATCTAATGATACCCTTTTGAGATTTCACACTCTCTATACACATAGAATCGGGGATAACTGGCTCCTGCTGGGTCACCTACCATCTAGCACCTTGTGGGAATATTACTTGGTTTCTCTTAAATCAAACTTCTGTCTTTCTGTCCTCACCTTACATGGTGCCACTGTCTGTTGCCTTTGTGGGGCACCCAGTACACACACCAAGCTTACAGGTTTGTCTGTTTTTTGTAGTCTTTTAGACCAGTGCTGTGCCCTGTCTTTGTCCTCTGCTATGCTGACATCCTATTGTTCAATGAGCTTGACAACACCATCCTCCTTTTTTAGTTTAAGATTGTTCACCTTGTTTGTCATTTAATGCTTCATTCTGAACAGTGTAACGACATGATTTAATCACTGATCTGGATTTTAGATGGAGTTCTAGGAAACAATCACCTGTTAAATTATAACTGTACTTCTGAAACATGATCTGAGCTAAGTTAAAGTAAGTAATTCTTAGATAATGATCACCCATTGTAATTTATATCGAAAATTCCCTTTAACAGTTTGTCACCTTTTTGCAAGTTTTGTGTATTAGTGAATGTAACGTATTACTGTGTATTACCAATCTTCCCACACCTCTGTTTAATATTTTCTATTTCAGTTCACTTTTTCTTTTACATTTGTTACCTCAACATTTTAAGGAAACCGTTTTCACTGTTTTAATGTTTTATTTTTGTCTTTGAACTCATAAAGAACACTGCTCAGAACTCATTTAATATGACTGAAGTATAGAATAATTTGATATTGAGTAGGAAAATGCCAAAATATCAACATTTTAATCAGGAAACTGAGTATTTGTACAAATATCTATCTATCTATCTATCTATCTATCTATCTATCTATCTATCTATCTATCTATCTATCTATCTATCTATCTATCTATCTATCTATCTATCTATCTATCTATCTATCTATCTATCTAAATAGCTAAAGTTCATATTATAAAAGTCTGTCTATCTAAAGTATGTCTCTCTCTCTCTCTTTCTCTCTCTATCCATCTAACTTATAATTGCTTCTCTCTCTACCCATCTGTGCCTCTACCAATATATCTACAGTTCTATGTGTGTGGTTTAATATTTTCACTATATAGTCATTTTTATGTTTTGTTATTCAAAGTTTTTGAAAATAAGTTTTCTGACTGCTTGGAAGACTTCTTATACATCATATTTTTCATTTGTTTCTGCTATTTTCATGGCAGCTACCACATAGTTATACCACCCAGCATGCACAGATTATCTGCTTGTTCTACTTAACTATGAAAAAGTTGCTTAGCTTTAACCCAGCTCCTGTACATTCGGTGAAATAAGGCAAATGAGCCAGGTTAACATTTTGCAAGTAAAATGCCTGTGCTGAAATGTCGTTTGAATATCATTAACATATATCATAGATTTTAATTAAACTTTTCTTGCATCACCTGCAAGGGCTGTCAAGCCAGTCAGTTACTCAGGTATTCACCAGCGGGTGTCACTGTTTGATGGAAAGAGAGAACACAACATTTTTCCTGCTCAGGTGACACATGTATAGAATGGGTGTATATTTGGTGTCTAAGGTGGAATAAGCTAATTAAGTTTAATGATTAATTCTGACTATTACTTTTTTATCATGTACAAAAATCCATCCATTTATCCTTTTTCTCTACTAACTAATCACATCAGTTTTATGCAGAACTAAGTCATTAGGTGCAAGGCATGCTTGCGCACTTCAAATTTAGACTGGTGTCCAATCATCCTAACTTGTGTGTATTTGGGAGAAAACTAGAATACTCTAAGAAGACCATCACAGACATATGGAGAATGTGCAGACTCTACACAGACAGTAAACCTACGTCTGATTCACATTTTCATCCCTGGAAATGTAAACCAGTAGCAGCAGCATTACTTATGTCACCACTTTACATACAAACAAAAAATGTTTTTATATAGCACATTATAATAATGAGCATTAATCCATGGTACTTTACAAGCAGACTGCAGTCTGAAACAATTATTTCATACACTTGCAGCATTAGCATTTTTTCTGTATCACACAAGTTAAATTACTGCAACAAAATGAACTAGCATCCTTAAGGTATACTGTGCAATCGCTTAGATCTGTCCATCCATTTATGGATCCATTAACAGAAACACCTAATCTTATTGCTGCAACAATAGCAAGGAAGAAAAAATATCTGGATAAGGTACCAATACACCATATGGTAGTGAGATTTGGGTAGCTTAAATAATTAAAGTATTTGACAGTTTTGCCTCTGTTTGTCATATTTTTGTTTCATATTCTGTAATATATTACTGAAAGAACACAATGAAGGAGTGAACCAGAGGAGAAGTAACTGAAAAAGTTAAAGCTAACTGAGCGAATCCAACACCCACATGAACTTTAAGACAAATATTTCTGTAAATGTGACTATTAATGAATTAGTGTATCCATTTTATTTCTTTTTTAAACTGACATTAAAAATGCAAAAGAAATCCATTTTACTTAATCCATGACATTGTATTATGTTCTTGTGCTCGTACACCTAGCTGTTTGAACACATTGCCTCCGAAAGGCTATGACAAGCCTTAAAATTATGATAATTCATATTGTATCATTCACTTTCTGCGTTCATTTATACATTTATTCATTATTGCTAAGCTAAGCAACAAAACACTATATCCCGTTGAGTGGCACAATAACACTTGCAAGACAGTTCAAAAGTGCTGTGCTGTACAGTTAAAACTGCTGATGATGTATGCATTAACGGAATGCCACTGCTTATAGTTAATAAAAGCAGCTTCATTCTTGCTTGGGGCCCTTATTGCAATAGGAGTTCACTAAATTGCTCTATTTATACCAGGCACTGCTGCAAATTGCCTTTTTACGTTTGCAAAAACATGCTACTTTTTATGTACATACACCAACACCATACAAAAAGTGAATGTAGCGCCTCCTCAGTCAGTTAATGACCTCCAGTACAACAGGCATAAGGGAGCGAAGGGTGGCTGAGATAGTCCTAGCCTGGCGGCCAGTTTCCTGGGAAGTGATAGCAGGTAGCTGATATCAACTGACAAAAAAAATAAAAAAAATGTCTTCCTTACAAATGCACAACATTGGCCCTCTTAAAAGCGAACTAAAATACAGTCAGTACATCATAATTATCAATTTCAAGGTGTAATATGTTTGTCACATCAATGCACATTATAATAATATAATGTGCTTGGTGCTAAGAATTATTATACACGTGAGTTGTCTTTTGGCTGGTTTGGAAGCATTTCTCTACTTGATCAAGGGCGTCCTCAAGATATCTCATTATGTACATACAAATGTTCAAATATCCAGGCATTTTGGATTATGGATACTTGATCTGTAATAATATGCTGGTAAATATTATAGGAGTTTCTATACTTATTGTGTTAGTTTATGCATTATATGTTGGTTTTCTACGTATGTGCTACCGCGTTTCACATAAACAATATGGAAATATGTAAGCATAGTATTATTTGATCACTTGAACAGAGACACCAACATTTATTTCTATAGCACATTTTCATACACATTTTGTAGCTCCCAGTACATTACAAGATTTTGAAGAAATAGTTACAGGAAAAGAAAAACAAATTAAATTAGGTAAGAACAATAATAAATAAGTAATAAAGAAAAAAATATAGAAGGTAATTTAGAAAAAAGTAAGCTAACACATTGTGGCATCCAACATGTGAAATAATAAACACCCCAGTGAAATTCTTATAACAGTATAAACATTTGAGACACAGGTGAGGTACCAACTCCACGTCACCCTAGCAATCTGCCATTACTTGTTCCCTGCTAATGGTGAGCGATCCATGCATACGCATAAAATAATATTAATGGCATCAAAGTGATAGAACAAAATGTAAATGTACAAAAACAATGGAATACAGATGGAAATCAATAAATTCACACTGAAAAAATGAACAAATTTTGGCTTATCATCAAAAGTATGAGCATTAATCCCACAAGCAGTACACGGGTGCAGTAAGTATGATGAATATTCTAAAGCAGTTCCCCTCACCTGGATGTTTCCAGCTGTGAAAAATAAAAGACAGATGCAACATTACTTTGCTAGGATAACGTGCTTGGCGTATAATGTCCCAATTACTGGATAAGCTTGGTATACTGGAAGCCTGAAAAAAAAAACTTTAAATTGTAATTAAATGTTGGAATCATTTGTCACTGAACATACAGGTTAATCCATAATGAACAAGTCTAAATTAGTGTAAGCCGTATTAATTTGGGGTGTTCATGAGAGATGTAATGATATGTTTCATGAGGTCAAAGTACATAGTAGAGAAGAATAGTTACATCAGATATTTAAATTTTAAAATGTGTGCTTCAAATTGAATGTTTAAAGTCTGAATATTCTGGAGCATAATAGAAATTTGTAATTTCTTACCCTCTCATAAAAGTTCATAGAGTTCCATGCCTGGAGGGTTGGAATCAGGAAAGGCATCCGGCCATAAAAATCCCACCAAAACCTCTACTGGAGAAAAAAAAAGCATCCCCATATTAAAATGGGAATAGCTATGGAAGATGCACAGAGGGTTAGATGCCTAGTAAATGACCAAAAATTAAAAATAAACTCATATTCATAAACAGTGACCTTGAAACAGTTTGAAATGATACCCCACATACTTATGTTTGAAATTTCTAATTTTAACCTTCTAGGAGTGACTCTTAGGGGGGCAGGACCACCAGTACGGAATCAAATATCAAAGATGTTACCATATTCATTATTAGAAACCTTAAAATAAAATAAAATAACACTTCACATGCCTATATTGCTAATCCTCACTTTTTCAAAGTTTTATGAAAAAGAGTATATTTTACCCCTTATATCCTATGCACTGCGGTGGGTTGATGGGTACGCACATCTTCAAGTCCTTCTGATCATTTTTGCTGAAGAATCCTATTGGTTTACTGTTTATCATAATGGTGTAATTTCCTGCACAAAATATGTTCCAAAAATTACCTACAAATAAAGGTTTTTCTGATCTAGAGGCCTAAAAACAGGTAGGATCCCAAAAAGCTCATTACGTCTTGCATAACTGAACATCAAGATGAGTCAAATTTTAAATCATATGTGAGGCTTTTCTGGTACCGGTAAGTCAGGAGGCGCCAGACAAAAAAAAAAACTGAAGTGATTTCAAAGTGTTCATAAGTAATTGTTATGAACATAAAAAAAATATTAATTTAAATGTTTTACACCAAAAAGCAGAATGGAACACATTGTTGATGTTGTCCATCCACCTAAAAGTGGAAAATGTTATTTTGAAACTAGATAATTTGAGCTTCAAAGTTTTATTTTTAGCCATGCATTGGTTCATTTGTATAGCATTGTGTCTCTAAAGAGATTCCTACACTCCTAAAAATTAAGATGACGGAGTGGTTCCACAGTGCAATGCTATAGGGGAACCATTTTTGGTTTCTAAAAGACCTAAAAGACAAGCTTTATTTATTTAGATCAATAACCAGCTCCATACAATAAATAACCTGGAATAGATGGTAACAGATTTGTGATATACAAGTGGATCATAATTTTAAAAGGACTCTTGCTACATACACTAACACAGACTACGTTCAGGTTTTCTTACTCAGTTAGTATCCTACAAGGTAGCCTACCACACATTAAAAATTTCAGGTTTTATTTCTACATATTAGTAATTTTTTCATAACAGAAAGAACCAACTTCATATGCAAAAAAAAAACGCTTTCAAAATGAAATGGTGCTTTGTCAAGCAATAATTCTATGAGGAAACACACAATCCCATAAAGAACAATAAAGTGCCATTAAAGAACCATTATTTTTAAAAGTGTACAGCAGAGCCGGCCTTAGGGCGAAGCGAACGAAGCGACCGCTTCGGGCCCACAGCTGGAGGGGGCCCACTGCGCCCAAGGTTTTTTTTTTCCTGTGATGCGACGCTGCTGCGGAGGGCCCAATGGAGCAACAGACTCCTTCACTCCAACCTCTATTACTAATTTTTTTATATATATAATTCTCGGCAACATATTCCATCACTTAATTACTCCACGTGGACATCTCCACTCAGCACTCCAATCTTCATTACGCTTCACTCAGGCCCGCGCGCCTGTTACCGCCTCCACGGCTCATCTGTGCCTCTGTCTTCAGTAGGCGGCCACTTACGCTTCAGTCAGGGCCGCTCCGCCGCACTGCATTCTCGACAGAGCATAAAAGGGGCCCTTCTCTTCATAAAGCCATCACTTTCCTTCATATCAATATATTTCCATTTTGTTAGAAAGAACGTCTTGTAGATAGTAGTTAGGCCTTGCCGAATTTCCACAGTTTGAAATTATTGTATTCCAACTGTCAAAAAAAGCAAAAAAAAAAGTGCTTGGCCTAGCTATTTACCTCCACGTGCTGCCTGGTGGAAACAGCAAAAGCTGGCTAAAATGTAGATTTATTTGTTAATGTATCATCATTAAAGACATTTATGCGGGCCCACTCCGATCTCCATCACTCATACCCTTCACTCAGGGCCTTGTACGACAGTCTGCGCTGACAGCCTGCAAATTTGGCTCCTGTCAGCGTGTTATGGTTACGGTTGTCAGTGTCAAACGGAAATCGTCAAAAAGTGATGGTTGTAGATGCCGGGAAAACGCATTTCTGCAGCTCAGAATGCAGGAAATCGCTTGGTGGCCGGAGCTCTGCCCCGGAACCCCTAGCTGCAGGGGTCTGAAATTGTCTAGGGCCGGCTCTGTGTACAGTTGTATAATTGAGTTGCTTAGGGTCACATACTGTAGACTAACTAGATAGCCTTGAGTTTTATAATAGTCAGGAAGCCACACTACTTACAAAAGTTTTATCATTGCGAGATTGTCATATTATTTTGTTGATGAGATTTAAAAAAAAATCTCTAGGCACACAATCACCCAGCTCCTGTTCTATGCCTGTCAAACACATATTGGCTTTAAAATTCTACTGTTGACATATAAAGCTTTGAATGACCTTTCTCTGACTTGTTTGACAGATCTTCTTCAGGGGTTTTCTCTTCCTTGACCTTTATGATCCAAAGATACCAGACTGCTCGACTTCCTAAAATGAAGACTGCACACTGTGGACAAACAAGCTATCCTACTTCTATGTCCCAGAATCATGGAGCTGGTTCTCTCGAGGAGTTTTTAAAATTGTTTCCACTTGATCTCTGGATTCTTTTTATTTCTTTGCTCTTCTGCTTTCTGAAATACCTGTTTGAAAGAAGCAGCACAAATGCTGTACAGCCTATTATTTGTTAATGAGAAAATCAATGGACTTCTGTGGCTGAGTGTGTGGAGCTCTGCCTTCTGTTTTATGCAGCCCCAATTGCTATACACTAGTTAGAAACTGAGGAAGAAGAAGGTTCAAATCCCAAGTCTGCTTCCCCTTGGTTTTCTCTTGTTAGTACTGTTATTGCAGGCTAATTATTAGAGCAAATTTGAGCTACTGAGCCCAAAATTATAATTTTCAGTCAAACTAAAACTGTTGCTTTGTAGCTGCAAGCTGCAAAAAGCAATAATTAACACATATTAAGGATACCAGCTGGGAGACCCATAAAGCCACAGGGGTTCTTGGGGGAGGAGGAAGCGACAATCTCTCCTTTTTCATGTAGTTTCTGCCTTCTGAAATGTGCATAAAGTGAACTTTAGGGGGTGAGGGAGGTTTTAAAAAGTTCATAGTCCCCCATGGGAGAAGAACCCTTTCCTCTCTTCCTGTTTGGCAGATCTTCTCTCGTATTTATTCTTTGCACCTCTCATGAATAGCAAATAATTGACTCATTTGGAGCTGTCATTGCTAAGGTGGCCTAGGAGGCCGAATAAACAAAGGTCCCTGTTTGAAAGCAGGCAAACAAAAGGTTGGCAAGGGAGGGCCAGATGAGCCAGTCTCTGTTGATGTTTTCACAGGTGCTGACTGTGAAATGAGGCTTTCATTTCAGGCCGTTAAGGAATGAGAAAGGCTCACAAAACGGGGGTGGGAAGGCAGGCCTTTTGTTTGCAGTGTGCTTCATCACTTTTTTAAATACATTTCCTTTCTTCTTTAGCTGCTGTTGAAAGCTGGTAGAATTGCAAAGTCAAACTTATAGGTATTTAAAGAACTGAATTGAGGTGTAAATGTATGGAAAACACAGCCAGCTGTGGCCCATAATAATGAGTGCCAACTGAATGGCCAGCTGAAGCCAGCAGATCGCCCAAGATTTTCAGTTTTAGACCTTCGTTGCGTGTTCAGTGCAGTTTGACTCTTTAACTTCACAAATAGAGAGACCTTATTAAATGAAAAATGTTTTGAACACTTAAAAATGCATTGGAAACACTTTTAAAATATACACTGGTTAGGACCTCCAAATTTGCTCTAATAGTGTAATTTCTGTGCCTTTCTATTCAGCATTGGAGAAACAAAAATAAATTACAGGCTTCACCATCACTTAAAATAATTAGCAAGCTCCCTGTATGTGACTAATGGTAATTCACCAGAATGAAATTAGAAACCTGTTGCCATATTTGTAGGTGCCTTTCATTAGCACTGGTTTTTAAATTACTCCTAAATTCTAAATGCTTCTGAATAATCTTTTTGATAAATTGGTGTTTGATGTTTTTAATTATATAACCTTTACAACTTTCTCTTTCCTCCTTGTGAGCACCATTTCTCGAATGGATTAAAGCAAGATGAATACACCAAGGTACAATGAAGCGAAATTACCAAACAAAATGTGAAAGGTTGGCTGAATGTTCCCTATTTGTTTATTAGGAAATTTAATTTATTAAACTAATTGTATAAGTGTATTTGTTCATGGAAAAAAGAGCTGCTTCCATGAATATTTAATCAGTCAATTAATATATTTTTCTTTGACTTTATTTATCTAGTAACAACAATGAGATTTATTTGCAGTATATAGCACATTTTCATAAAGAAAAGTACCTCAAAGTGCTTTACAACAATAACAGGTACATCTAGAAAGGTTACTGAAAGTAAATAAAAACTAAAGGTAAAATATTTACAAAAGGTTTTTTTTTTTAACTCTGTGAGATTGAGACAATAAATGCCCAGCTTAATATACAGTACAAATGCCATATGGCCAGAAAGGAGAGGAATACAGAAACTCCAGGATAATAAAACTATATATATTTTGAGGTACAAAAGAGTGACAATAGGCAAGTGGGTGAAACAATTTACAAAACATTCAATTTCTTAATAAATAATAATACAAATTATGTGATACTATACTACTTTTCATAAGGTGTAACTGTCAGCCATTGTTAGGGTAAATGCAATTAAGCTATTTAGCTGTATTTTACAATCAGATTAGATAATTCTGTTCTTATTTGAGAATAAAGCAAGATGCAGGAGAACCACAAGCTTTTCCTGTAAGTTTGTTGCAAGGATTTTTCCTCTTAGGGCGGTAAACTTGACGAGAGTGGAAAAAAAACATACTGATATATAACAAAAGCAAGTTGAGAAACCCTTATCCATTAAAGAGTATGACTGGCTGATGACAATAGAGGCTGAGGGAGCCTCATTTGGAGTCACACAAAAAATGTAGTAAAAACATACAAAGAAAACAAAAACACAAAAATACAATGAAATCTAACTGAAATTAGTCTGTATATGAAGGGCTACAAATAGCCCGTAATTCAACCATTAGTAACTGAAATATTTTAGTTTTCATTCTAAATTTATGTGCATTTGCTGCTGGACTGCATGTCTGTAAAGTTGTTTTTCCTAACCTTAATATTGATTTCTGCATATTTATGATTAGATTGTATACTTATAAACACTATTAGTTTTCATGCATACAATTTTTGTGTTAACTGTATTGTTTTATGTACTGTATGTACACTATTGCTTTATGTGTATTTATTACACTGGACAACACAGTTCCTGGACACTTTAAGGAGAATCTTATGGATTTACAGAAATCACCTTAAAACTTTCTTATCACGTACCGTTTTCAATTGCTTATTTTGTGATTTCCTATTATATTATAAGCATACATATAATTAAAAATGGAACATCTGTGCTGATCTAAAAGTAGAGGAACTGCTATACAAATGTCCATCCATCCATTTTCCAACCCGCTGAATCCGAACACAGGGTCACGGGGGTCTGCTGGAGCCAATCCCAGCCAACACAGGGCACAAGGCAGGAACCAATCCTGGGCAGGGTGCCAACCCACCGCGCTATACAAATGTAAAGAATTATTATTATTATTACTGGGAATGCAGCTCAGATGTACCAACCGTGCTAAGAAGTTTCATTACATTAAAAAGAACTGGCCGCTCCGTAAGCGTTTGGTTCCAGAACAGAAAAAAGTGCCACATAAACCACTTGTTAACCCAACAAAGATATTTTGCCTCATCACATAAAACTTGAACTGATAAAAAAATTGCAAAAGTAGTGAACAAGGAAGGTGAAAGACTTCAATATTTGAGATGTTTCTATCAATATCTGATGTCAAGATTAATGAATTGGTCCGCAAAAACAATCTCAATGACAAGCTGGTTGAAGATCTGCCAGTGGGACCAAAAGAAATCATATGGAAGACATTCAAGGATGTTGATGAGTAGTTTCTTGGCACCTACATAGCACCAAACTACATCTAGATGGTTGACAAAATGCTTCAAGCATTGAAAATGATAGAAGTGCAACATGTCACTAAAGATTCATTTTCTGCATACACACTTGAATTTCTTGGATAATCTTGGTGCAGTTAGTAAGGAGCATGATGAATGGTTTCACCAGGTATTTGCATTGATGGTAAAGTGGTATCCAGGCAAATGGAATGCATCAATGCTGGCTGACTATTATTGGACACTGACATAAGAACAATCAGATGCTGAACACGAATGTAAATAAGCAGCAAAACATTTTTATCTTAATTAAACTAATGCAATGTGTCAGCATCATTAAGCGATTAAACATACTACATTCAATAAAAGTTCATTTAAAGTATCTCCAAATTCCTATTTGATAGGTAAATCTGAAATTATATTTGTGTTCAACTTGAAGCTGTCTATCATAATCACTAAAAAATTTTCAACTGACAAAACTTGAAATTTTTTATTGTCCAATGGTATTGATTTGCATGGGAACTGTATTGGCTTTGAGCATATGCTACAGATTCCATGTCAGATATATAGTACATATTTGTGTGCATTTACTGTAGAATTAAATCGGTCTACATTAAATATTCTATTGATTAATTGGTGTATGTACTCCTGGTTTGTGTGCAAATTAAATTGGCCTATGCGTATATGTTTCACATGCATACTATATCCATCCATCCATTATCCAACCCGTTCTATCTCGACAACAGGGTCATGGGGGTCTGCTGGAGCCAATCCCAGCCAACACAGGAAAAAAACCCCAGGCAAAGCACCAGCCCACAGCAGGGCACACACACACACTAGGGCCAGTTTAGAATCGCCAATGCACCTAAACTGCATGTCTTTGGACTGTGGGAAGAAACCGGAGTACCCAGAGGAAACCCACGCAGACACGGGGAGAACATGCAAACTCCACGCAGGGAGGACCCGGGAAGCGAACCCGGGTCTCCTAACTGCGAGGCAGCAGCGCTACCCACTGCACCACCATGCCACCCCTATGCATACTATATGTAATATTTAATTTATGCTTGAAGTATATCTGTGTACTATTTGCTTATGTATGATTTTCACTGATTTGTGTTTTTAAAGCTGTCATGCATCAGTTTTTTTCATGTTCGAAGTGTTAACAAATATTGCAAGTAAACTAATGCACAGGGATTAAAAGGACTTTATGTATAGAAAAAAAGAAATTCATTGATGAACCACTTGGTGATTTGCAAAAAATAATATCTTAATAATATATCCTCTTAAACCAGTATACTGTAGGTTTTGTTAAACTAATAATGTATACAAGTAAACTGACACCAATAATGCATATACAAACTTACAAAAACCAACATTGTATGCATTCACACCACTTCAGTTTCAGTTTATACGTTATTCCATAATTGTAACATCAATTACTTTTCTTTCATGCTAAATCCTCTTTATAACTAAACCAAAGTGCCAATCCTGCAAAGCTTTTACAAATACAAAGATAATACTTTATTCAGCTGAATGTTTAACATGCAGTTCATCAAATGGCTCACTGGACACTGGTCACGTTTATTGATTCAGTGCAGTTTTCAAAGCAGGGGAAGAACAAGAGCAATGCAGGAATAAGCTCAATGAAACATCTTAAATGGTACATTTTTCATTGTTTCAGTTTCAGTTAGGTGTATCTGATATGTTTTGCTCTTAGTTTGCAGTAAAAATCAAAGAGAGACAGTTATTTATACCAAATACGCCATGACGGAGTTGAAGAGAAGACCCTCAGGTTTACTCATAATGTCTCACATGTACCAAGCAAACCAGCGATGGTCAGTTCACAACAAAACAGGGTGTCTTAGGATGTCACTGCTTGACATATGACAGGAGAATGGATTGGTTTAGGTGCTAAAGTCCTATACACAATCAATTGTGGATGTTTACTGTTCTAAATCTGCTAATTCTGATAGTTAACTGACTTTGTATTTGAAATGAAAACAGGTAGCAGGAACTGATGAAAGAATTAATCATTGTTTGTTATAAATAAATTCACCCCAAAACTTATTTTCCTGCTCCCAGATAATGGAAGTAAAACAGTTCTTTCAATTCTTTGCTTTTTTCATGTAGTCTGTCTTTTTTAATTCACAGTGAGGGCTGATATGCTGTATCTTTGATTAACTGCTCTTTTCACTCTGATAATTAAAAACCATTAAAGTGGATTGCTTTCTTAAAACTTGTGCTTGCTTATCTGAGTCAAGCAGCTTTGTTTATTTAGCCTTGTAAATAGCTGTTTCTTTGGCAGGATAGAGTGTAAATAAATTTTACTTTGCCTTTTCTTTAACAAGCAGGCAAGGTCCTTGTTCTATTAGTAATTTCTTTAAAGTTCTTATCAGCGGTATATGCTAGTTATGTGGCTTATTGCTGTCATTTATTCTGTAAATGTATATATCCATACATGTATAGTGCTATATTTTACTTCACTTTATGTGATCTTGCTATTCAGTTCTATAGGATGTATGATGTAAAACATATGCCTATTTACAGTCATGCCTGCTTAATTCATTTCAGGATTGCAGAGTGCCACAGCCCTGCAAGGCAGGTCACACTCAGGCACATACTCGCCCTCGCTCATACGGGAGCAATTTAGAGTCATCTGTCAACCTAACATGCATGTTTTTGGAAAACCGGAGCATTTGGAGGGAGAAATCCACACAAACATGGAGAGAATATTCAAATTCTTCTTCTGGTGCAGAAGTTTATGAGGCATGCAGCAGCGCTAACGTGTAAGGCATCAATGTCCTACATAATGAAAATTTGCAGAATACATTGTAGCTCAAGTTTTATGTTTACAATGTTGAAGCAATAAATGATCTAAAATGTGTTATTTATAACATAAGTCTTGTTTAAGTTACAATACATTTCTTTTAATACATTGCTTTTATTAATTGATGCAATGTTTTTTTCCATGATAGCTTGCAAACCACAAGTATCTGGTACATTTATATGTTATTGCAACTGCACCATTGACATGTTAGGCCACTTGCCTGTGGTCAGTGGTGTTGAATTAACAACTTTATACTTTACAATCCAAAGCTACAGAGACTCGGCCACACTACATGGCTAGCTATGTTCTTGGTTTTATCCCCTTTCTAATATTATAGCTGTCATTTAGCAGGTAGTGGCTAGGAGAATATGTTTTTGAAGTGTTTAAGTAATATATTTGAATTAATGAAAACATCAGTAGTGGAATTTGGTGTTAATGGACGTTTCAGCTCTATCCACATCAGACAATCTTTCAAACTGCAAGTTGGGCTGAAGTAACATGAATTGCCTACAGATTGTTCCTTTTGATCCATAGTCATCTTGAGGCCTGATTTGCTGCATCAGTAACTGCTTTGAAGACCTTCTTCTGGTGTGCACCACTGGTGTTAAGGTACTGTAAGTGCAAAAACACCCTGAAGCTTACCTTAATGGGCACACACAATGCAGACTACTCCTAAATGTGACACTCTTTGACCAGTCCTCATGTCAACCCCCCATTTTTTTCTTGTTGTCTTGTTGGTCTTATTCATCCATTCCAGTATAGTCACCACCTTTGATGCTTTATTTACCAGCACAATAGCTAGCCTGATGATTGTCACACAGTGGTATCTGGGAACTTCAGTTGCATCACTAGGTCAGCCTTCAACTGCTTTCTTTTGCTGTCTCAAGGAGTTCACCTGGCAGTCTTGGCTGAGGCAAGGGTTGGGGCTTCTCACTCTGATAAAAGCAATTACATGTCCTCCATTAATTCATGGAACCAAAAGTATATCATACTAACACTAACATAGTGGTAGCTTTCCTTTCTCAGGTTTTTTAGGGAAGAGTTGAAGATGTTTTTCAATATTCTGTGTCAAGGGCACAAGATCACACAGTGTGTCAGCCTCATTCCAAAAGAATATTTCACTTTGAAGGATATAATGAAAGCAACAAGTCAAACACTGTTAAAATGCACAGGTCCCCCAGGTGAATGCTACTGCATACGTATAACATATACTGTACAACCACTTATATGTATAGTCATGTGCTGATTTACGGCCAACCAAGTTGAGTTGATTCATACTTACAGCTGAGGGCCATAGGAAAACAAACAAATAGCCGCTGTACTAAATATTTCTTTCTTCTTCTTCTTCTTATTTCACAGGATCCTGCACATTTTCTTAGTCTTGAAGAACCATTTGAGGTTTGTTTTCATCTGCACTGCTCCACATGGCTAATCATTATACATTTGGCCCCTATCATCTTCTTTATACCAGTGTTTCTCAATCTTCATGGTGTTCTAACCCAGTTTTGCCTTTTTAAACTCATTGACAACCCACTAACTGGTATTGCAAACTTCCCCCTTGGTGAAACTAGCACTGTTGAGGGTCTCCTGATTTAACACACTCACTTATAAATTGGGAAATATATTGCACAGTGCTGCCCATTGCTTAGGAAACCCACAGCGACCCATTTGTGACTCATTCGGGAACCAATGGCAGCAACCCATGACCCACCAGCAGCACAATCCAGTTCTTGAGGAACACTGTCTTAGACAGGACTGTTTTGCAGATGCCTACTCTGTACTGACAGTGAAGATATGTGTACTGGTGACCCACACTAAACCCACAGAGCCTCAACTGCAATGGCCTGTTCACTTTGTGACCAACATACACCTAAATTGACATTCAGTAAAATGGCTGGTCCCAAATGGAGCTGTAAGTTGGCACATGACTGTACTGTATATTTATTTTATGTGAATATATACATATACATACATATACATTTAGTAAAAATCAGACATATAAACAAATAAACCCAACCTGTAATGCCTAAATTTCCACCTTAATACTTGCTGAAAAGCCCAGAAAGCACTTTAATCAAAGCTTACCTTTTGGCTGTTCTTTTTTTCTTTTTTCAGAAGGAGCAATGGTTACATTCAACTAAATAAATAATTCCTTTTACGACAGGGTCTTCCATACCAAGAGGAGTTTTGCAGACCCATCTCAATTTTTTAAAGCTCCAGTATTAGAGAAAGGCTAGTGGCTACTTTGTCAGGTAAGTCAGAAGAAGAAAATATGTGGTGAAGACTGATGAGCTTAATACCCTTATTAGCTGCATGATGAGATATAGTTTGTGAAGTTGACTGAGAACAGCCACCATGGCAAAAAGAAAAGAGAGAAAAATAATGAGAGAGAGTGAGAGATGGGGGTGGGTGCAATTTAATTTTTGTTGTTTGTTTGAGCATAATGGAAGTAGGCTGTCTTTACTACCAGTTTGCTAATTGCTTTCTTTTTTACATTTACAGTGGCTCAATGGTAGCAGATGATGTGTGGGTCTGGAAGACTTTTTTATTGAAAGCAGGTAATTGAGTGGAAGGTATGTCTTACACCACTGACCTGGGGGATCTCATGTGTTGGTGCGCATAAGAACGTCAAGGGGCTAGATGGTGTGGTCTCCATAGGAACAATGTGGAAGGATGTACTTAACGTGGTGTGCAGAGATGTCAATCTCATGTAAAAAGTGGTAGCTGCCAGTGAGAATTTTACCTGTTGTTGCTCTTCATAGTATGAGACCATTCAATTTTCAGTTCTGATTAATGTCTGCTTAAAAGTTAACAACATCAGATTTCTGTACAGTAGTGAAATCCATCCATCCATTTTCCAACCCGCTGAATCCGAACACAGGGTCACGGGGGTCTGCTGGAGCCAATCCCAGCCAACACAGGGCACAAGGCAGGAACCAATCCTGGGCAGGGTGCCAACACACCGCAGACAGTAGTGAAATTGCATGAGAAAGTGTAAACTTTTGTTGTAGTGACGTGTAAACGTTTGCCACCATTTTTAATTATTATCTCAGTATTTATAACACATAAAATCAGATTTGGACAGATAATTTGTATATACTGTGTGTGAAAAGGTAACTAAAATTGGTGGCCTTGAATATGCATCCATAGCAATTAATCTATATGAAAACCTTTCTAATACAACTGCGGGTGTGCTCTCACAGTTGGCCTACCAACTGGAATAATGCTAAGGAGGCTATAAACATTTTTTAATTACAAAATAACTGAAAATGGAGGGATTAGAAAGGGGGAAAATTAAAGTGCAGAAGTAAACGATCCAAACAGCACATTATATAGCTTTCTTGGACTGTCTAATAAAGTACTTGTGGTATGATGGATTATCTTAGTGTTAATGCACACAATACTCCTTTCTTTTACCTCATGTCATTTCTCTTTCTCTCTCTCTCTCTCTCTCTTTCTTTCTCTCATATTCTGTCCCAATCCTGACCACCTTTCTAGGTGAGCCTTTGACCCAATTCACCTTCAATAGGCTTTCTTCCATGAGATGGCTTAAAGACCTTTGATATTAGCAGTTGACCTATAAGGTCTTGTGGTGGTCTTCTGGAGTTTCTGAGAGCACAGCCCTCTCCTCAATTTTATAGATACAGGCATCTTTCTGTCTGTCTCCCCCAAAAGGGCTACATATTTCTACTTTTCCACTTGAATTCTGTGCTGCCATCTGATGATGTTCAGAGGCAAATATTAAGCAAAATGGCAGTGCTCTCATGCTTACACACAATAGCACTGCAGCAATGAGTTGTGATCATACTACAGGTATGTGCTCTGGTAGGATAGTAATCGTGATGACTAAGTGCTTATGATGACTTTTAAAGCATAGCATTTCCCAAATAAAATGCCAGCACTGATTGTGAAGTTTTTTTCACATTTCTTTGCACAGGCATTTTAAGATAAATGCTTTGTATATAATTATATGATAATGTAACATTGATTCCCTGTCCATCCCTTGTACAGGTATGTCGAAGTAAGTTAGATAACAAAAAGCTCATTGTTGGGTTAAACAATTAGGTGAAAGACAAGTTTTGCAAAAAAAAAAATAAATACACCTAATGGCATTTTCAATTAAACATGCTATGTCATGTGTACTCAAAGGAAATGATTTAAGTTCAAAATAATGTGACTAAAGTGATATTAGTTCTGTTCAAGAGCGATAATTCATATATTTTTAAGTGCAATTGTCAAAGGCAGAAGTGTAATGACCAGTAACTAGTGAAAATGTAGCTTTTCATTTCATTCATTGTAGAAAGATGTTATTGGCAAATTAAAAAAGCAAACTTAACTAACAAGGTAACAGTGACATTGTAATAAGGAATGCACATCTAAAGTTGTGTATGTTTTGTGTATGCTTTATTGCAAGGGTTGATAATAGATACATAAAACATTGATTAAAATTATTATGTACTGGGTGTTGCTGTCGTGTACATTGCCTAGCTTTCTCAGTTACAAAAGCTTTTAGAAAAATAGATCATCTAAAGTGGAGAATTAAGCAACAATTGTTAAGTGCTGGCAGATCATGGAATAGTATGACGCTTGCCTGGGAGCAGAAATCATCTTTATCTCTAGTATATTTTAAAATATGAATATAAAGAATTGTTATTATTATTATTAATATATACAGTGTATTCACAAAGTATTCGGATCCCTTGAATCTCTTCACATTTTGTTGTGATTTTTTGTAATGATTTTAAAAGTAATTTAAATTAGTTTTATACTTGATCAAGCAACACTCAATGTCAAAGTGAAAAACAGGATTTTTGAATGTTTTGCAAATTTATTAAGAATAAAAAATATCTGAAATATCACATTGACACAAATATTGAATTTTAGCTTAGGTGCATCACATTCTGTTGGTTATCATTGAGATGCTGACGTCCGAACTGACATCCAAGGTTCGATCCCCGAGAGGGGGTGCAGTGAGTGTGTACGCCTGATGAGCCCAGAATTAGGGCGAAGCACGTTGTCATGTACTCTTTGCATTATTTGACAGTAAACTATGGAATATATATATATATATATATATATATATATATATATATATATATATATATATATATATATAGTGTAAGATGACCCGGCCACAGGAAGGCGGACACGTTAAAGTCACCCCACACACATTTATTTACAGAATCCATATTTACAATAAGTGCACAACAAACCCCTAAAGTCCCCAAAAGTCCTGGCCAACAACAATGCCTTCTCTCTCTTCAAGCCGCCTCCTTGCCTCCTCCCAGACCTTGTCCTTCTTCCACCCGACTCAAGCCCTTGAATGGAGGTAGGCGGCCCCTTTTATGACCACCCGGATGTGCTCCATGTGCCTCCCGACAATCTCCCACTGGCACTCCCCAGTGTGGCGGAAGTGCCAGCTGCGCACACGGAAACACTCCGAGTGTCCCCGGTCCTTTTCCCCCTAGGGCTCCCAAGGCATTGGGGCACCCCCTGGTGGTGACCACGGGCCCCTACAGGGTTGAGCTTCAAAGCTCTGTACCCGTGGTCCCCATAGCCACTAGGGCGGTCGCCCCCACGTGGTCTGGGGGAGGCGTAAGCCCTCCTCCGGGGCGTCCCGGCCTAGTCGCCCCCCCAGCCACACACAACAATATATATATATATATATATATATATATATATATATAGAGAGAGAGAGAGAGAGAGAGAGAGAGTGATTTATAAATATATTATATATTTCTACATATATATGAATATATATATATATATATATATATATATATACATACATACTTTATATATAGTATATATATAGAAAATTAATGATAGTGAATTTATAAGATAATGTCAGTGAAAACAAAGGACCAGAATGGTAATCAATATACTGTTGCCCATCTGGCCCTATATAAACAGTTTGGGATCTCTGTTTAATTGTTAGAGTGGCTTGTCCACTTAAAAAAAGTCAGTTGAAGCCCAGTCTTTCATGGCTCTCTCTCAGCCCCTCTCTCTCCCAGCTCTTGCCTCTAATCCTAGCACCAGTTGACCCTCGTCCTCAGCTCCTCTCCTGACTCTTGACTCAATAAAACTGTGACCATGAGATAGCTTTAAATCCTCTCTCTGGGTCACTAACATCCAAAATAAGTTTTCAAGTCAGAACAGCCAACTATTTCTCCTGGAATACTGGCTAAAACTCCCTTTAACATTGAATGTTGCTTCTGCTCCAGCTGTGGTTTTAGTTGCACATGAATAGCTGCGCCTTACTTTATTCTGCTTGCTTTGCTTAAAACTTACTCTTGTTTTTGTCCACTGCATGCTACCCTCTATTGGCCTGGGGGTCTTTCATTCACCTTCCAGCCCTCCCTAGCCTCACTCTGTCTATTAAAGAGTCACAAATTCCTGGCATGTACTGAGTTGCCTGTCTTCTAGCATCCTTGGGGAGCCCTGTGTGCTTCTTCCCAGGCTGTAAGCCTTTCTTATTTGTATTGGTGCCTCTGAATAATAACTTTCCAGGACATGCAGCACACATAGAAGACATACTGTCACCTAGCAGCCCCTTTGCTCACTCATTAGTATATAGAAGACCTCTCTTGATGCCACTTTCTCTCTTTCCTCTATGGGACCTAGCCTTGACCTGTGTCATCATACTGGTGATTTAACCCCTGCCACCCTCTTGGCACCGGGTCATTCCTTTGCAATGTGTATTACTATATTATTTTACAAATCACATTCTGTTTCACAAGTAAAAAAAAAAAAATCAATAAAACTTCCAAGCAAAGGATATATATTATATATGCATTATTTTAAAATATTTCCAAAACAAATACTGAAAGGAAAATCTATAATATATGTTGTTATCTGCCAGTTTTTTCCTATTCCTCATTTCATCCAAATATGTTGTGTTGCTTTTCATCATGTTCTAAATTAGATGCACAAAGTTACTGAGCTTTCTATTAATAAATGACATTGACAACAAAAATTTGCTCGAGAAGGCTTTTTTTTTTTCCAAGTATTCATATATGTAAATGGTGAGGAGTAAACTGAGTGGGCTAAGCCCATTTAGGCAGCTGCTTGCTAACACCTCATAATCACGCTTTTCACTTAAATGCAGATGATTTGCGTTGGATGTGAAAGCTACCTGGCAAAGCAATAGTGCTATTTAAAAAAAAGAAAATCCATTTTAACTAAAAAAAAGCTTTAAATTATTTTACTAGTTTATCAGCAACATTCAGACAGTATGGTGTCTGAAAAAATGTATATAGATTAAACTTGCTTTATTTTTAGTATATTATTCCTCTCTAAAGACTATGCAAGCTGCAAGATTATAGTCTCCCATATTAGTTTATTTTGTTAATAAAAACACTAAGTTTGGCCTTGCCCTAGGCTCTTGCACACTGAAATGTGGTACGATGAAGTTTTTATTGCTTCTGGTAGCAAAGACGGGTGTAGGGTTAAAGGCCGACAATCCAAATGCTTTGTCTTCTATAATTTCCATGACCTTAGTAAAAATGAACTATTTGGCAGAGTTAAGGACCCAGATGGGGAGTAGAGTATTCTGGTCAAAAACTAAAATTCTGTTTAGGGATTTTTCTTCATAGCTCCTCTGAGTGGTTAAGCTTTCCTCTGCATCAAGACAATATGAAAGCTCTTGGGTAACATTTGACAGGAATTAATGTTTTCTTTCTCTACATCCTAAAGCCAGCTGGAGATGTAGCCGATCCATCATCAGTACCAAAATTCCCAAAGGAATTTTTCTTTAAAGGCCTCCTTGAGAAGAAGGAATCTTGGCTAGCTGTAAAAAATGTAGAAGAGAATTTCCTGTTTTGAATGTGTGAGTCTGTCACTGGAGCCTCCGATTTTAGAGCAAATGTGAAAGGTTTATGCAAGATGTGCAGAATGACCATTTATGTGCACATTTGAGGGTTATTTACCATGAAGCATATTCAGTAGAGTAGAATTAAAAGTTGTACGAATCAACAAGGGTGACTAAAACATTCTAAAAGTAAAGGAATAGCAAATTTATTTACATTTTCTTCTCTGGTTCACTTTACTTACTATACTCCTTCTCAAATTAAACATTTCACAGAAGATATTTTCTGCTGCCTCTGAGACCCAGCATCCTAGATTTAAATCTGGCATCCAGTCAGTATGTGTGAGGTGTTTTCTCTTTGTCTGCATGGGTTTGTCCCTGAGTACTCCGGTTTTCCTCCCACATCCCCAAAGATGAACTGGTAGGGTTGACTGGAGATTCCAGATAGACTGTGAATGTGTTTGAGTGGGATCAATGATGGACTGACATCTTCTGCAATGCTGTTTCCTGCCTTGCACCTACTACTGCCAGAATAGGGTTTGGCCCCCTGTGACCTTGAAATGGATTAATCTGTTCTTAAAATGTTATGTTATGATATTAAATAAAATTTGAGCTATTCTAAAGATGAGATAATGCCACTCCAGTATTTTTACTTTTGTTCATTTATAGATTTTTGAGTTAGAACTATTTATCTAACATTCTCAACCCAGCATATCTAATCTAATTATATATATGTACTATATATATATATATATATACTGTATAAATCTAATTTTCAAAATTCATGCGGGGTGACTATGGTATGTGTTTATATGGGTGAATGTACAGTCTGTGACAATAACAATTAGGGCTGTCAGACTGTACATTACTATTAGAAAATAATTTAAAGAAATTATGAAATAATTCTTATTTGAAGGCAAACAATTAATAACAAGACAATATGTTAGATTAGATTATTTATTTATAAAAGCACATTTAATACAACAGAGGTTGCGCCAAAGTGCTGTACAAAGAAGCATTAAGATAAACATAATGCAAACAATCATGCAGAAGCAGATTAATAAAACAACCAATTATAACATCCACCACAATCCCATTATATATAGTGAAAGGCAGAAGAAAATAAGTAGGTCTTAAGCCGACTTTTAAAAACCTCGATAGAGGATAAAGACCTGATGTGAAAAGACAAGTCATTCCAAAGCCTAGGAACAACAACTGAGAAAGCTCTGTCTCCCCTAGACTTCAACCGAGATCTTGGAACTTCAAGCAGTAGTTGTCCAAATGTCATCAACGCTCTTGGTGCCACATAGGGGTGAAACAGGTCACAGATGTATTTTGGAGCAAGACCATGCAAGGATTTAAAAACAAACAAGATTTTAAAATCAATGCGATACCTCACTGGTAGCCAGTGGAGAGATGCTAAAATGGGGGCGATATAATCCTTTTTTCTCGTCCAATTAAGAATCTAGCTGCAGCGTTTTGAACCAGCTGAAGGTACGACAGAGCATATTTTGGCAGCCCCACATATAAGGAATTACAATAATCTAGCTGAGATGGAATAAAAGCATGAATGACTGTTTCCAAGTCCTTCTGTGAAAGAAAGGATTTTAGTTTAGAAATTTGCCTCAGTTGGTAAAAAGTGGACTTTACAACCACGGAGATTTGTTTTTCAAAACTTAGTGACGACTCGAATAAAAAAAACATTCAAATTAAGTTTTATTCAAGAATCCAGGAATAAAACTGAATAAAAAAATTGATCAAATCACATGTTGATGTGAATGTCCGTGTGCAAGGCAAAGTAACATCTTTTTCAAGTACCATACATTTACACAGGATGATACAGACTCACATCAAATGTATGTTTGTGAAGATTCTCAGTCAAATCAAATGTATATTTTTATTACTTGATAATAATAATAATAATAATAATAATGATAGCAGTTTACTACTCAATGCGCTAAATGCAGAGATGATGCTGGATTCAAAGCTATTGCTTCGCCATTACTAAAGGGTAGCTTATCAAGTGCCCCATCTGCATAGATCTGTCATGGGCCAACGTTACCACTGTGACAATTGGTTGAAGTATACGAACGTCTTTTACTTTGTACTGACTGATAGTTGGGCTTCAGTGCCATATCAGCCGTGCATTTTCAAGCTTTCAATACTTATTTTGTTACACCTTTTATGAAAGTGTTTCTTGGATATTTGGCTTCAATCTTCACACATCCTACACTTCACATCAAAATTATGTCATTATTACTGTACCATATGAAAACATTTTCTGTTTTAGGTGTATTTTCAGCATTTCTTGCCTCGCATTTCCTTTGTCATTCTATATTTACACAGATTGTTGTAGACACAAAACACACATGAAATGTATGTATTTCAAATCACAATATTTCATTAACTATATAATTCCTTACAAATGCATTGCCAAATTAACAGTTCAACACAGACTTGAACTGTAAGTATTGCACCAGGGCCATGTCTTCATCTGACTGCATGGGGGGTGGAGGGTGTAGCAGGCTGCATTCTGCTAATTCACAGATTGGCAAAACAAAAGCGGGTTATTAGGGCAGTGATAAGGAGCTGCAAGCTTCTTGGTGTATGTCAGGAAAATTTAAGGAGGTCAGGGACAACAAAAAAAAAAACCGTAAGCTTCAGGGATTCTAGTGTTAATAAGTCAAATGGACTGCAAACTCTATTAAAAGGGTTGGGAGATACTTTAAATGGTTATCAAAGTAGACCATGGCAAAAAGTGAGCTAATCTCACATCACTGTGGTTGTGGTAGCATTTTAAAGTCCTTGTGCAGTTTTCAATTATCATAGCATCAGTAGTATACATGATAAAATCAATCTGTAAAGAACATTGTGAAGTGTAATTCATCTATTTTAACATAAATTTATTAATTTTTATCAATTTGTTAATTTGTTCATTAATCTGTTTTCAGAATTACTATTGACCCATGACTTCAGTAGAAAAGATACTAAACTGTATTCTGCGGTTGGCCAAGCTAAAATTGGTCATCTCAGTCCAAAGAAGATTTAGAACTCAGTACAAGAAAGATGCACTACATAACTACAGTGATCCCTCCTCGATCACGGGGGTTACGTTCCAAAACCCCCCACGAAAGGTGAAAATCTGCAAAGTAAAAACCATATGTTTATATGGTTATTGTTATATATTTTAAGCCCTTGTAAACTCTCCCACACTCTTATAAACATTTCCCGCACAGTTATACAGCATAAACCCTTTATATTCTCTTAGACATTAGGTAAGATTCATTGAAATTATGTATGTAAACACGCTGTTTATATACAGTGGTGTGAAAAAACTATTTGCCCCCTTCCTGATTTCTTATTCTTTTGCATGTTTGTCACACAAAATGTTTCTGATCATCAAACACATTTAACCATTAGTCAAATATAACACAAGTAAACACAAAATGCAGTTTGTAAATGGTGGTTTTTATTATTTAGGGAGAAAAAAAAATCCAAACCTACATGGCCCTGTGTGAAAAAGTAATTGCCCCCTGAACCTAATAACTGGTTGGGCCACCCTTAGCAGCAATAACTGCAATCAAGCGTTTGCGATAACTTGCAATGAGTCTTTTACAGCGCTCTGGAGGAATTTTGGCCCACTCATCTTTGCAAAATTGTTGTAATTCAGCTTTATTTGAGGGTTTTCTAGCATGAACCGCCTTTTTAAGGTCATGCCATAGCATCTCAATTGGATTCAGGTCAGGACTTTGACTAGGCCACTCCAAAGTCTTCATTTTGTTTTTCTTCAGCCATTCAGAGGTGGATTTGCTGGTGTGTTTTGGGTCATTGTCCTGTTGCAGCACCCAAGATCGCTTCAGCTTGAGTTGACGAACAGATGGCCGGACATTCTCCTTCAGGATTTTTTGGTAGACAGTAGAATTCATGGTTCAATCTATCACAGCAAGCCTTCCAGGTCCTGAAGCAGCAAAACAACCCCAGACCATCACACTACCACCACCATATTTTACTGTTGGTATGATGTTCTTTTTCTGAAATGCTGTGTTCCTTTTACGCCAGATGTAACGGGACATTTGCCTTCCAAAAAGTTCAACTTTTGACTCATCAGTCCACAAGGTATTGTCCAAAAAGTCTTGGCAATCATTGAGATGTTTCTTAGCAAAATTGAGACGAGCCCTAATGTTCTTTTTGCTTAACAGTGGTTTGCGTCTTGGAAATCTGCCATGCAGGCCGTTTTTGCCCAGTCTCTTTCTTATGGTGGAGTCGTGAACACTGACCTTAATTGAGGCAAGTGAGGCCTGCAGTTCTTTAGACGTTGTCCTGGGGTCTTTTGTGACCTCTCGGATGAGTCGTCTCTGCGCTCTTGGGGTAATTTTGGTCGGCTGGCCACTCCTGGGAAGGTTCACCACTGTTCCATGTTTTTGCCATTTGTGGATAATGGCTCTCACTGTCGTTCGCTGGAATCCCAAAGCTTTAGAAATGGCTTTATAACCTTTACCAGACTGATAGATCTCAATTACTTCTGTTCTCATTTGTTCCTGAATTACTTTGGATCTTGGCATGATGTCTAGCTTTTGAGGTGCTTTTGGTCTACTTCTCTGTGTCAGGCAGCTCCTATTTAAGTGATTTCTTGATTGAAACAGGTGTGGCAGTAATCAGGCCTGGGGGTGGCTACGGAAATTGAACTCAGGTGTGATACACCACAGTTAGGTTATTTTTTAACAAGGGGGCAATTACTTTTTCACACAGGGCCATGTAGGTTTGGATTTTTTTTTCTCCCTAAATAATAAAAACCATCATTTAAAAACTGCATTTTGTGTTTACTTGTGTTATATTTGACTAATGGTTAAATGTGTTTGATGATCACAAACATTTTGTGTGACAAACATGCAAAAGAATAAGAAATCAGGAAGGGGGCAAATAGTTTTTCACACCACTGTACTATACACAAACATACGTATCGTACATCATTGAGGAGTTTTATTTAATACATAATGATGCCATAATGGCATCCTACAGTAGTGTAGCTGTTCCCTTCCTTCAACATATCCAAAACTTTTACCTTTTCGCAATCATTAGCATCTTCCATTGGCGCTTGGGCACGGCCCCGGAAGCAGTAGCAGGAGCAGATCGTTTTGGAGACATAACGAAGGGCTTGACTACGCACAAAGGTAAACACAAAAGAGCACAAAAGTTAACTGTTTACACAGCGAATCACGTTGATGCTGAATGAGCGAGACGAGATGCTGGCTAATGCAAAGCGGAATCAAATGCTGCTCTCCATCGCTGAGCCAATCAGCACCCAGGAACTTAACCGCGTGCTCTGATTGGGTAGCTTCTCAGCCATCTGCCAATAGCGTCCCTTGTATGAAATCAACTGGGCAAACCAACTGAGGAAACATGTACCAGAAATAAAAAGACCCATTTTCCGCAGAAATCCGCGAACCAGCGAAAAATCTGCACTATATATTTAGATATGCTTACATATAAAATCCGCAATAGAGTGAAGCCGCGAAAATCGAAGCGCGATATAGCGAGGGATTACTGTAAATCACATTTTTAGATGAATTGTGTACTAGAATAATGAATGTGATTTAGGGTATTATCGAAAATTAACTGCAAAATGTAACTGCAGTTAATTTAGAATCAGAATTGCATCACAGTTGGTTTACATGATGATATTGGATGTGTTGAAAATTAATGATCTCAAGATTATATCTATTTAAAAATATAATTCACTATTCTGTTTATACTTTTTACAGATTCATTTTATCATGTTTGGGAAATTATCTTTTTAAACTTCACAAGGACTTTATAGTGATCCTGTATAGGTCACTCAGATTACTGCAGATTAAGTTAATGTGGTACATGGGAGTTCTAACAGACAACTGTTATGGTTAGGGAGTGGGCATAAAAATACAGAGCTGGAATACTTTTAGAAAATCCAAAAACAAGGGATCAGGAGAAAATGACAAAGTAAACATTATACAGTAATAGGTAAGACAGAATTGAATTTTTAACAGAGAGGTCCAGTGGTAAGAGTGCTGATGTCACAGCGTTATATAAATGTAATGAATTATTATGTCTAATCCCAGAATATCACAATGATGGATGTTAAGGTTGTATCCTGTTGTTAAAACTGACCCAAGCAATGCTGCCATGAAAAGCTTCATTATGAGTGACAGGCACTCAGTGTGTCTTTGTTGTGAACAGATTGTTAGTGTATTTTATTTATTATGACAATAATTTCTTTGAGACGCCTTTATTATTCAGTTTCTTCATGGGCACTGTTATGTGTTTTCGTATGTTGTTGCTTTTTACTGTGCATCATTGCTATTATGCGATCAGTCTTCATTCATTTTGTTTTATGCTGTATATCATCTTATTTAAATGTGACACTGCATTGTTGCAAGTATCACTGTATTGGATCAAAGACAAAAACCTTTTTGAACTATATGCATTATAGACTAGGTACTTATTTTTCTTACCCCATTTCTGGTATTTAATCTCTGCTCATTTACATCTGTTCTTTGTCTATCCTCCAAGATCACTTTCCTTTTCCCAATCCTCTATCCTCCAAATTGTAACCCTAGATCTTCAAATGAGTGTCTATTTAGAGTGCCAACAGCTAAACTTAAAAGAAGTGGTGAGGCGGCCTTTTGCTGTTATGCACCTAAAATCTGGAATAGCTTGCCAATAGGAATTCGCCAGGCTAATACAGTGAAGCACTTTAAAACACTGCTGAAAACACATTACTTTAACATGGCTTTCTCACAGCTTCATCTTAGTTAAATCCTGATGCTCTGCATATTCAATTAATTATCATTATTATTCATGGTGGCTCCAAAATCCGTACTAACCCCTACTTTTTCTTCTGTTCTTTTTCCGGTTTTCTGTGGTGGCGAACTGCGCCATCACCACCTAATCAAAGCACCATGATGTCCCTACATTGATGGATTAAAGGCCAGAAGTGCACATGACCGTCATCATCAAGTTCTTCCATGAGAACCCTGAATACAATAAGGACTGATTGAGGTCATTTATGTTAGGCAGAATGCCTAGAGGGGGCTGCAGACTTTATTTTCTTCTATAGCCGTCTGGAGTTTTTTTTTTTGTTTTTTCTGTCCTCCCTGGCCATCGGACCGTATTTTTATTCTATGTTAATTAGTGTTCCCTAATTTTAATTCTTATTTATTTTGTCTTTTTTCTCTTTCTTCATCATATCAAGCACTTTGAGCTACTTTGTTTGTATGAAAATGTGGTATAGAAATAAATGTTGTTGTTGTTGTAAGCAGTTCCTCTCTTCACATTGTTAAACTGCCCCTAAAAAGCAATGGAGGAAACTGTTCCTCATGTACAATGGTGCTTAACACAATGACACCATCTTGAAAAACACTGCCTTTTTTCTGCTACAGTTTGAAAAAGAATGCCAGCTTTAGTAAGGTAAATAGTAGTCCAATGCTGTGCATCTGCTTTTATGTTCTCTGTTCCTAAAAAGCTCCCCCCTTCAATTACTTTATTTATTACTAAGTGTCCCCCATGGCTCCGCCCGCATAGTAATGAAATAGGACAGACTTTAAAAATCAATTAACAAACAGGTATCGCTAGCTAAGCACAGTCAAGGTCCACTCCAAAATGCAGAGGTAGACCAACTTGAGCGGAAGCTGCCACATGAGTGAGGCTGGCTCCCTACTCCTGATATCACGCTTCCTCCTTCCCCCTCGGTCCACAGCCTCTGTCTCAGATTAGCGCAAATATATCGCTCCTGCAAACAAACTATGATCCTTAGTGTGATGAGAGAAGCCGCAAAATCAACCGGAATGTTCAAGTAAATTATAGAAAAAAACCTGATCTACTGTAAATCCATTAAATACTTCCTTCATTCACTAGCTAAGCAGAGGTAAGGTAAATGCCCCGAGGCTGGCATATGAATGTAGAGGGCCCTGCCCCCCCTCCCCTCAGATCTAAATCCATTAAGTAATTCTCTGACAAAAAGCGGATAGACATACAGACAGACAGACAGATGTTGGATTTTATATAGAGAGATTAGCCACCAAATTGAATTTATTTGCTCATCAGGGCAACAATTTCCTCCTACAGTTCATGAGGTGAGATTCAATGGCACTCTATCCCAGTATGCATGTGTAGGGGAGCATGGCCGTGAGTAAAATGGCCCCTTTCCCACTGCCAGGATGGGTTTCTGTCTTTCATCCACTACTGAACATGAAAAAGCAGTTAGACAAAATACTGTAGATGAACAGTGATGAATCAGTGACAAATTAACAGGACCCATGCTCTTTATTATGCAGTCATACATACTCAAATACACGCTTTCTTATGTCACTGAGTTGGCTCAGGGGTTTAGCCCACATGAAATAGGTGGACTAAATTTGGTTTGGCTCTGAGCCACCATTTATTTATTTTTTTCTCACGCTTGAGGAAAGGCACCCCTATGGCTGACCAAATTTAGTGTACTTTTTGATGTGGTCTACAGGCAATTAAATGACTGAAGGCATATGTGAACACACAATGGGCCTTAGGCCTTCATTTTGTGTGATCTAATAACAAGCAATGCTTAGAACAACAAGCGCACTTTAAAGAAAACAGAAGTAGCATATGCACCAAATAATTTGCTGCATTATTTAGTTTCCTGTTGCACTGTAGGAGCAACCTTTTGCTATAGTAGATGAATTAGCATACAGGAAGCCCAAGTACCAAAACAGGCTCAGCGACTACTGCTGAGAGAAATAGCAAAAACATTCAGCTGTAGAGATGTCAGAAGGGATCTGATAACCCTATTGAATGAGAGATGAGGTTAGTTGGTTTGCCAAATTTTGATTGATGAGCTATTGTTGCTAACTTATAATAGCAACTAGAAACTTTAGTGATGTAGTGGTTAAGACTTTGGACTTCAAACCCTGAGCTTGTGGGTTCAAATCTTGCTACCGACACTGCATAATGAGCAAATCACTTCAACTGACTGTGCTCCAACTGGGAAAACAAAAGAACTGTAACCAATTGTATCTTAAATGTTGTAAGATAGCATACAGAATAAAGGTGTAAAGGAACTGTAAGTGATGGTGCTCTCAGAATAGGTAAAATAAAACAACTACTCTTTCGATTAAAGTCAAGGGAACCAGCAAATGATTAAAACAAAACTGTTAGAATGGGGGTGTGTTGGCTTTGCATAACCAGATTTTAATGTGAGGCAGCCAGGACAATGTATATAACAAATCATGCAAATATAACAGTACTGAGTGACAGCTATAGATTTAAAATTAGCTTTCAAAAATGAAAATTTACAGTGCAGGCATTAAATTTATGTTTATTGTGCTTCAGTTAAAATTTATTAGTCCTGCTTTTTTATCAGGCAGTAGTTTTTTTTTTGTTGTTTTTGCCTATATTTCCACCCTTGTATCTTGCAAGCATAAATATAAGTATGCTGTATTCTACATTGTTAAATAACACAACGATAATCTGTCTCAGCATATTGTTGCAACAAGGGATAACAACACCTACTTTATGGTTAGTTGTTGCTTAACAAGATTTATGTTTTGTACCATTAGAATCTCAACAGTTATGTTTCAATTAAGTATTTGCACTCTGTATTTTCACTAAATCGAACATTTACTTTGACTGCTTCAAATGTAATTTTGAATGGTTTCGTGTATAACAATGCAGTTGAAAAAAAATGGCAAAAATGTGCTATTACATAACTTTGAAACAACAGCAACAAAATAAAATAAAAATAACAAATTAGATGATTTATAAGAAGTACATCTTTTTAACTTTTCTAACTGAACACACCCACCATAGCAGCTATTGGCTGTTCATCTGTGCACTCCCGAACTTTTAAAATGCAATATAATTTTCGTAAGAAAATCTAAGTCAGAGCAATATTTTTTCATTAAAGCTTAACTCAAATAGAAATATGGCATTGCAAATGAAAATGGGAATGAATCAAAAACTGATGTGACCTACATAAAAAGGCTTGGTCTGATTGGATAATTAGATCAGTGTGTTTCTGGGTTTGCCCGACATATAGTGGTCTACAGTTTTAAGGCACATAGTTAAACTTTCCAAGAAGTAAGAGCTGAAGTGCAAGCTTGTCTGTTCTTCTAAAGTGGAAAACAAAAGCCGAGATCAGTGAAACATTTAAATGAAACAGTTTATGGTGTGAATGTTGTAACAGCTGCCTCTTCTTTATCAGTTAGTTTGACAAGGGATCTTATTTCTCAGTCTTGGAGAATGCTACTTATGTGCAACAAAGCCAGCAGGGCAATGTTTACTCAGAGATACATTGAAGGCTGTGTCCTTTCCTTCACATGTTACCTTTTGGCAACTGCCATTTGCTTCCTGTAAAAATGAAAGAAAGAATGTATTTGTTTTAAAAAGGGAAAACAGTAAAAATATACCAAAACATAAAAAGTGTGCAGGGAGACAGAGCTTATGATTTCACAAAAAAAAAAAAAAAAAAATATATATATATATATATATATATATATATATATATATATATATATATATTTATTTATTTATTTATTTATTTGTTCCATCCATCTCTCAATCCATTTTTAGCCCTGTGTAATCCAGTTCAATGTCACAAGCGCTGAAGATCCAATAAATATTCCTGGGTAGCACAGTGGTGTAGAGGTCAGCACTGTTTCCTCAAACCTCCATTGACTTAAGTTCAGTTTTTATCCTTGTCAGGGTCTCCGTTTGCTCTATGTATGCATGGAGATCCTCACCTAAAACAAACGCGTGCAGTCTATAATTGAGTGCCCCCAGTGACAAACTGGTGTCAAACCTTAGATCCCACCTTTCATCTGATGATGTGCCAGCCCTATATTGGATAGCACAGTGGTGTGACTGTCAGTGTTGCTGCTTTTCAGGTCCTGGGACTCTGGTTTCAATTCCCAGCCAGATCACTGTCTGTGTTGAGTTTGCATGAGCTTTCACCGGGTAATTCAGTTTCCACCCACATCTCAAAAACATGCATGTTAGGTTAATTTCACGAAGTTGCTGGCATTATCTCCAATTTCCCACAAGGCTGTAATGGAAAAAGAAAGTTCAGAAAATAAATGGATATGTTTCTTTAACTTATTGTTACTTTACATGCTTTTAATTATGGATATTAAGATCATCATATAAATATTTTGCAAAGAATTTAGCCTAAAAACCTTATATAAAATGCACAATTGGACTACAAATGCACAAATGTTATTGGACAAATTATTCTGTGTTATTTGTCCCATATGGTGAGTGATGTAACCACTAGACAAAATGAAATATCAATAAAACACCAAATTTAAAAAAAATAGAACAGTAGAACATTCTAATGTTTTGTTCTACTTTAAGAAAACAGAACATTAGAATGCTTTCATGTTCTATTTTTCTTAAATTTGGTGTTTTGTTTGGTATATATTAGCTTATATCACATTGTAAGCCTCAGCACTGAACGGTGGGTTGGCTGCAATAAGAGCAGATTTTTGGATGGAGGGTTGATGTTGTTAACAGAATGCAATCACTTTTATTAATGAAATCATAACACATATTGCTTATGACAAATGAATCCCCAGACTGAAATAAGTAGGTCTGAGGGGTGACCCTGTGTTAGGATACTGTATAGCAATTTGGATAATGACTGACTGACTGACTTTTGTTTTCTGAAACATAGTTACTATCTCCTGTGGTGCTAATTTGCTTATTATTAGGTAACTCCATTTTTGCATTTATTTACTGATCATTTGTGTGGCTTGTGATGTCGCTTTTTTAGGTTATTCACTGACTGGTTGTCTGAGACTGCTGATTCAAAATAAAACTGAGTGTGAGAATAATGAGATTAAGTGTTCCTAGCAATCAACAGTTTGCTTTTGAAATTTTGAGTGCAAGTCTCATTTAGCTCCTTGTTGCTGCTATTTTAGTAACAGATACTTTGGTAACAAATCTTGGCCCATATTTATACTACACTTTATCTCATTATACCTTAATTTAAACCCTGCCTTAAAGTTTTACCTCAGAAGAGCAATATGAAAAATAAGGACTGTAATGATTTGGAGCCATAAAGCAAACCAGGCCTTTCACCAGCCTGCCCAAATAAGGCTACACTGAAGCTACAACCTGCAGGTTTTTGCCAAAAAATGAGGAGCTGGCTCCAAAAGTTTAAAATACAACAAAAGTTCCAAAATTTATATAAATGTCCTAGAAGAGAGAGGGTAACTATAAACCTCTAGCTTGTTGTGACATCTCAAATAAGGTATTATTATGAATTAGGAATTTGTTGAAAAAAAGGGAGGAATCTACCTAAAATTAGCAGCCCTAAGCAAACAAGCCCCAATACATATTTTAAACTCAGAAATTAAATTATATAAATGAATTTATCCTCAATACCTAGAATAAGACAATACTCGCAATTAGAAAACTCAAACAAATTCAATGATCCGCTACTGGAACCCTCTCAGTATAAGAGCAGACCCAGCAACAGTGACATCTAGGAGTTCCACCCACAAAATACAAGAGAATAGTCAGTCAGTCAGTCATTTTCCAACCCGCTATATCCTAACACAGGGTCAGGGGGTCTGCAAGGCAGGAACAAACCCCAGGCAGGGCACCAGCCCACCGCAGGGTACACACACCAAGCACACACTAGGGACAATTTAGAATCGCCAATGCACCTAACCCGCATGTCTTTGGACTGTGGGAGGAAAAAGGAGTACCTGGAGGAAACCCACGCAGACACAGGGAGAACATGCAAACTCCACACAGGGAGGACCCGGGAAACGAACCCGGGTCTCATAACTGCGAAGTAAGCACAAGAAAAGACCTGTGTTTCGGAGACTATTTGTATTAAGAGGGATAACTGATTACCGGAGTGAACTAAGCTTAAAACATGGTGGCAGCGGTAAAGTACCAATAAGAAAAGTGAAAGACTGAGGTAAATTGCTTCGGAAGAAGAAGAAGAAAAAAAAAAAAGCGATTAAGGGAAACGCGCGCCGAGCATGGAGGGTGCTTTCGGATTGAAGGCTCCAGCGAATTTTGACTGGAATGCAATGAACATACCAAAAGCTTGGAAAGCATGGGAAGAGGAGTTTTCCCTGTACATTGATTTATCGCTTACAGATGCGGATGACAAGACGAAGGTAAAAGTTTTCCAATATCTAATCGGAGAAACCGGGAGGGAACTGAGTAAGACGCTAGGCGCTGCCCGCCCGGCTGCCGGTGAACTGACGTTGGAATGGCTGTTAACCGCGTTTAGAAACCACTGCAATCCGGCACCGAACAAAACAGTAGAAAGGTACAAATTTTTCTCCAGAAATCAGAACTCAGGCGAAATGATTGACAAGTATATTACTGATTTGAAAGTGCTGGCGGACACGTGCAATTTTGGTTCGGCTAAAGATTCACTGATTTAGAGACCGAATTGTGTGCGGCATACTGAACTCACAAGTGAGAGAACGTCTATTAAGAGAGTCAGACCTGACGCTTGAGAAATGCGTAAGGATTTGTAGAGCATCAGAACTGTCAAAAGAGAATGTGATGACCATCGAGGGACAGAAAGTTGAAGAAGTGCACACAGTACAGAGACTCCAACGAGTTCAGGGTGCCAAACAAACACTAACATCTAAGTGTAAATTCTGTGGAAAACAGCATGAGTGGAAAAAACTGAGTTGTCCAGCTTATGGAAAGCAATGCAGAAAATGTGGCAAATGGAACCATTTTGCTGCCACATGCAAAACAAAAGAGATTAAGAGAAAAGAAATACACAGTGTAGCAGAAATAGAAGAGGAACCGTTTCATGAAATCCTAAGCCTTAGTTCGCAAATGAGGGAGGACAAACAGGACAAACAACTGTTTGCAACCATGTTGATAGGAGAAAGACTAGTAAAATTTCAACTAGATTGCGGAGCCAGTTGTAACGTAATCCCCGTTCAGCTGCTAAACCCTGACACAGTGATGGAAAAGACTGAACAGATTCTGGTCATGTATAATAAGAGCACCCTGAAACCAGTCGGAAAATGCAGAATAAAAATAAGAAACCCGAGAAACAGAAAACTGTACCGGCTGGAGTTTATTGTAGTGGAGGAAACCTCGTCAATGCCCCTGCTGGGAAACAAGGCTGTGCAAGCAATGGATCTGGTAAGAATACAGCACGAAAATATTATGGCAATTGATGATATTGTTACCACAGAAAGACGCAGAGAAAAGGAACCATGGGACAAGAGCGACATGCATAGGGAGTATGCTGATGTATTTGAGGGGGATGGATGTTTGGAAGGAGAATATAACCTAGAGGTGGATCCTGCAGTGAAATCGGTGAGGCTTCCAAAGCGAAGAGTTCCTGTGGCACTAATGAAGCTTCTAAAAGATGAGCTGGGAAGTCTTGTAGAGAGAGGCATTATAGCTCAGGTGGAAAAGAGCACGGATTGGATTAGCAGCATGGTGGTGGTGAAGAAAGCATCTGGAAAACTCAGAATTTGTATTGACCCAAGACCACTAAACAAAGCTCTGAGACGTCAACATTTTCCCTTGCCCAACATAGATGATGTTCTCCCCGATCTGACCAAAGCGAGAGTTTTTACAGTGTGTGATGTGAAGGACGGGTTCTGGCACATAAGGCTTTCAGAAGAGTCAAGCTACCTCACTACCTTCACAACACCATGTGGCAGGTATAGATGGATTAGAATGCCCATGGGAATCAGCCCGGCTCCGGAAGTGTTCCAGCACAGGTTGACTCAGGCATTGGAGGGGCTTCCAGGAATTCGGATAATAGCAGATGACATCCTTGTCTGTGGGGAAGGCGACAACAATGAGGCAGCTGAGATAGACCATGATGTAAAACTAAGACTACTTCTGGACCGTTGTAGAGACAGAAACATCAAACTAAACTTTAACAAACTCAAGCTAAGACAGAAAGAGGTGCCATACATTGGACACAGACAGACTTCGGAAGGACTAAAGATTGATCCAGAGAAGGTGAGAGCTATATTGGAGATGCCCAGGCCATCAGATGTGAAGGGACTTCAGAGATTATTAGGTATGGTGAACTATTTGTCCAAATTTTGCGCACACTTATCAGACACCTGTGACACATTGAGGCAACTGACACACAAGGACGTGATTTGGGAGTGGACTGAGGTACAGGAAGACGCATTCAACAAATTGAAACAAACGATTGCCTCAGCACCTGTTTTGAAGTACTACAATCCAGAAGATGACCTGGTTCTTCAATGTGACTCCTCTGAGACAGGCCTGGGTGCAGCACTTTTGCAGGCAGGACAACCAGTCGCTTATAGCAGCAGAGCCCTTTCAGCCACAGAAAAAGGATATGCACAAATTGAAAAAGAATGCCTAGCAATTCTTTTTGGAATGGAGAAATTTCACCAGTACACCTATGGCAGGAAAGTAGAAGTACATTCAGACCACAAGCCCTTGGAAACCATCATAAGAAAGCCATTGCTTAATGCACCCAAGAGATTACAGAGAATGCTTTTGAGACTGCAACGATATGACATTAATGTTGTCTATGTGCCAGGTCGACTGATGCACCTAGCGGATACTCTCAGCAGAGCGTACCTACCAGAGTGTGCTGAAGAAGGATCAGTGGAGACAGAAATTGAGACAATCAACATGTTGCAGTACCTACCCATATCAGAGGGGATTCTACAAAAGATACAGAGAGAAACTGCTAAGGATGAGACATTTCAGATGTTGCAGCAAGTGATAGCTCAGGGATGGCCAGAGGAGAAAACTCAGGTGAAAGAAGAGGTAAGACAATTCTTTTCGATAAGAGAAGAGCTTAGTGAACAAGAAGGAGTGATTTTTAGAGGAGAGAGAGCTCTAATACCAGTAAAGCTGAGAACAGAGATCATGGAGAGAATTCATGCGTCACATCTAGGTATGGAAAACTGTTTACGAAGAGCAAGAGACTGTGTATATTGGCCTGGGATGAGTGCTGCTATTAGAGAATACATAGGGAAGTGTGCTGTTTGCAGAACTGTGGATATGCGTCAGCAGAAAGAGACAATGTGCGCACATGACATTCCGATGAGACCATGGGCAAAAGTCGGGACAGACTTATTTTCATACAACAACAGAGCATATCTCATCACAGTTGATTATTTCTCCAACTTTTGGGAAATTGATTATCTCCCAGATACCAGCTCAAGCACAGTGATACACAAGCTGAAGGCCCATTTTGCACGACACGGGATCCCAGATACAGTAATCTCTGATAACGGACCACAATACAGCTCTCAGGAATTCAAACAGTTTCGCATAGCTTGGGAATTCAGGCATGTGACATCGTCTCCTGCATATCCGCAAAGCAATGGCAAAGCCGAGTCGGCGGTTAAGACGGCCAAACAGCTCATGGGAAAAGCTACGAGAGCGAAAGCGGATCCATACCTGGCTATACTAGAGCACAGGAATACTCCATCCCAGGGATTCAATGCCAGTCCTGCTCAAAGACTCATGAGCAGAAGAACTAAGACATTACTGCCGACACGGGACAGCCTCCTGCAGCCAGGTGTTGTGAACACAGAGCATGCGGTAGAACTCAACCAACGCAAACAAGCCTACTACTACGACAGAGGAGCGAAAGATCTTAGACCTCTGAAGGAGGGTGAACAAGTAAGCGTTCAGTTGGACACGAAGAGTAGAGCACATTGGACACCGGCAAAGGTGGAAAGAATGACCAATAACCGATCATATACTGTCAAGTTGGAAAATGGAACTGTTGTTCGGAGAAATCGGAAACATCTCAGGACTGTGCCGGGAGGACCACAGAGAGCAGACACACAGAACACAACTGTCAAACAGGAGCAAACTAATCATCCAAATGACGGACATTCAAAGGCAGTACCAGAGTCATGCATAACTCGCACAAACCATTCAGACACCAGCAACAGCGTTGTGATAACTAGAAGTGGCAGAATAATTAAGAGACCAACACACTTGAGAGATTTTGTTTAAATATGTTTGACTGATCTTAAGACACTGAAGTATAATTTTGAGTATACACTGTTATGTTATGATGCACAAGTTGTAATGTTATGTTGTTTCTAGTATGCAAGAAAAAAAAAGAAAAAAAAAAGGAAAGATGTTACAATATGTTATATATGGTCAGCAGGATGTGACAGACCATATATGGTTGAATTGTAATTTGAGTGTGTGACATCATCGGGTTGCGCGAGAAAAAATAAAGAGGAAGTAAGCACAAGAAAAGACCTGTGTTTCGGAGACTATTTGTATTAAGAGGGATAACTGATTACCGGAGTGAACTAAGCTTAAAACACCGCCCTCCGAGAGAATAGCGGAACATTTAAAGAAATAACATATTTAAATAAATAGTAAGCAAACTAATAGAAAGTACAAAAGGACATTTGAAAAACAATAATTAAAAAATCAAAAACACAAAAATAAAACAGAAAATAAATATAAGCCAGGGAAAAACCCAACAAAGGCATAATACATTTATTGTATGAAGAGTGAGTTACATGCAGGAATTCTTAAAATTGAGTGTCTTACACTGCACAAATCTTGACTAGTGATATCTACTGAGTACATTTTTTTGCTAAGTTAATACCTAGAGTACATCACACTACAAGATACTGCAACACTTTAACAAGCGTACCTTGGAATTTTATTACAAAAATGAGTGACTGCTTGGCTCATTGACATTGTAAATAATAAATAAAATATTTAAAAATTGATATTATTACATTTAAAATAATGTGAGTTATTTTATTATAAAATGACTCACAAAATGTGTAGCCAATTAATCATTTGCACTAATGTATTTGTTCCAGTATACAGCTAAGGCAACTGCCAGCTATGAATCAGTTATGTTGTGATTTGTACATATATGCTAGATTAATTGCAATAATGAAACAATTTTAGGTACCTAATTTCATCCCTTTTGTGGTATGTTCAGTGGAATGCTTAGGATTATGTTTATGAAAATAAAATAAAATAAATGTCCACTTATATTCTGCTAATTAAAACTGCATTCATTGCATTCATTTGGAGTGAAAGGTAAAGTTTTCCAGTTCTCTTGAAATTTATGCAGGACAAGAACAATTTACAATTCAGTTTTTTAAAAAGGGAAGCTGAAAATTAGTCTAGCATTGCATAGAAAAAGCAGGATAAATGCTAGGAGGACAAAATTGGTTAATGCTCTCTCTACTCCTATATTCAACATGGAAGGGAATTTGCTCTTGTTTAATCTCTTACTATGATAAATAGTTATGTATTGCTTCAAGTAAATGAGATTCTGATGCTACATAATAGTATGACAGGTGATAAGTTTATTATAAATATAATACAGTCCAGATAAATACCAGACCTCTGGGATACGACCGTAAAGATATACACACATACTGTATATACATTACACTATTTATCTGCATTTCCACCTGGTTTTACCACAATGCACAAACCATTTGGAAAGATTGTCTAGTAGCACATCGTCTTTAGTATTGTGCTATTCTTGATATGAAAAAATTGTACTTTTTCTGTCTGATGCAGCAATCAAATGAAACATAAGGAAAAAAAGGTAAGAAAAGAAAGCTTAATCAAATTCACTTCAAGGTGTATATCCTGCAACTTGAGAATGATCTTGCATTTCTTGATGTTCGCCTCACTTTTTACCCTGCATCCTGTTGCGTGGGGACTGTTTGTTCAAGTGTGTTAGACAATCATTGCTGGTAATCAATGATCTCTATTTAATTTAATTCTGTTATAAAAACTAAGACCATATAAAGATTATGATTAAGTTCTTTAAATAATCTTTATTTTTTCTGTTTTGTTTATTCATAAGCACACCTAGGTCATACACAGATCTCCCTAATACAAAAATCAAAAGATTAAAAAATTTCAAGATAAACAATTTAAATTAAAAAAGCTAGGAAAAGGTAAGGCAATCTTAACATTGTGTAAAACAATACATAGCAAAATAGACAATTTCAAATTATACTTGAAAACATTTATTTGTGGAACTGTTCTCATATATGTATCTATTTTCAAATAGTAATTTAACACTATAAGCAATTTTCATTGTCTATATTAATAATTTCAGTGGGTTAGTTCACACATTTCCAGGACATACAGATATTGGTATACTTGTCATGATGACAACAATGCCACTTGTGACATACAAAATAGTCATAATTAACAAGCAACTAGTGAATCTGTATGCAAAATATAAATAAAGTACACAAAACTCCTTTTTATGGTAAATAACATTGTTTGACGTGATGCAGGTAAATTACTAACTGCACATCTTTGTCGTGTGGTGGGTGCAGCAATGCGCTGTATCAGCGCATGCTCCTAATCTAACCTAAGCACGTCTTCTCATGGCCTTGTTAAGCATACTTAAACACACATTCATTCATTTTCTTTGTCTATTATAGTGTCACAAAAATCTTATCTCATCACCATTGAACCCAAAGCAGAATCCAACCCTGAAATGGACTTCAGGTCTGTGAAGTGGACATTAATACACTATCAGATACTGGGCTACTTTACATTTTCCGATTAAACTAACCACCATGTATTCGGAATGCGAAGGAGAACTGAATTCTAGAAGCAGTACCCACATGAACACAGGTGCCATACATACAGGGCTCTATCAGGTGAATGCAAAGGTTGAAAAGCACATCTAAAACTGGGGCCCTTCAAGTAAAGTTCCCACATTATAGGTAAAATACTAACTCTTTGAAAGGTTAAAAAGTGGAATATGACTGACTGTCATTAAAGATTAAATGAAGACTGGAAAAATCATTTCTATAGCCTCAGGAGACAAAGAAGAATAGGATAATAGGCAAAGGCACTTCAGTTCTTAAAAGGTATAAACAAGAATGTTAGAAGCTTTTATATAAGTAGCTTTACAAACCAATCAAATGAAGATGATGCAAAATCTCTCAGAAGTAAGACTTGGCAGAATATTTTCTTTCACAAGGTTACCAGTTTGAGGACTTCACTGCTTAGAAACGCCTTAGCAGTAAAACGTTAACCATTGATAAGCAAAGGATAGAATTATTCTTGCACTTTCCTGAAATTCTTAGTGGGAACACCACATTAATCTAGCAGATTGGTTGAACATTTGAGCTGAATGGCCTGCTCCCACCTTTATTTCTTATTTTCAGTTTTCAGTCATATTTTTCCCTTAGAACAACTAAACTATGTTAAGCTTCTATCTGTAGTAAAAATATTTAATTGATGCAAGTCTTTGCACATTGGTTTTAATAACACATCTATTTACAGCCACTTCCCTTGAGTAGTCTTTTTTAGATGAATTCAGATGTTGTAGCATATAATCAGCACAATGGTCTTCCTGGATGTGGGTAGCTGACAGAAAAGATCTCAGATGACTGCTTTGTCTTTTCAGCTTTTGTTTTGACTAATGTTTATTTTTCAAAAAAGGTGTCTTAAACAGGTGAACCTGTGTCCCTGCGTAGCCAGCATTCCGGATACTGTCTACAACTATCAGGGTGGCATGCAGGCTATGTGGCAAACATAAACAGAAAAGTGTCAGATCTTCTTTGCTTAAGATCTCAACAGCTCAGTGCTTTTCCATTAAAAACAATTCTTGATTTAGTCATGCATATCCTTTACTCACATTTCTTTCTGTCTAAATATCATAATGTGACAGTGGCTTAAAGAGTGACAGTTGCACTTTTCCAGTCACCCTTGACTATTTTTTCTGAAAAACTACAATGCAATTGGAATGTGGGATACGGGTGGCATTATTGTGCATTCATCACCGGGTAACTTAGTTTATTATTTTTGTTTATTTTGCATAGTGCACTTGTACCTGACAAGCTCAGAGCCTAAATGTACATATTCAAGCTCACTGTCGCTAAGGAGCAGAATCAAACAGGAAGACATAAATCGGAGGCAAAAGGGAGGGAGAAAAAAATTCTCAGGAGAAAGTGCTTCTACAGAAATTGAGAAAAAGTAAATGGAAAATTTCCTGCAAAAAAAGTAGTTCAAAGAAATGACAAACCTGGATATATGGTCATTTTTTATATTTAGGGAAAGGCAGTAAAAAAGAAAAAAATCCTTTGTTTCTTTTCTATATTTTAAGGTTATTTAAATAATTTATTTTGACTGAAATTAGTTTCTGAATAATCTAGTGTACAATGGGTTAAAATGATTTTGAAGAGAATCTTCGTAGAGTATGTGAAAAAGCCAACACCTCTGATCATTAAAAGAATACAGTGGAACCTCGGGTCACGACCGTAATTCGTTCCAAAACTCTGGTCGCATCCCGATTTGTTCGTGACCCGAAGTAATTTCCCCCATAGTATTGTATGTAAATACAATTAATCCGTTCTGGACCATACAAGCTGTATGTATATATTTTTTTAATGATTTTTAAGCACAAAAATAGTTAATTATACCATAGAATGCACAGTATAATAGTAAACTAAATGTTTACTTACTTCTTCTGGTCACTCCAGCTCCTTGATTGCTCAGCTGGAGCGACCGCTTCCTTCTGCCCCAACGAGTGTCGGTCTCTCTCGGTCTCTCTCTCTCACTTGCTCGCGTTCTCGCGCTCTCTCGCTCGCTCGCTGCACAGGGAATGCACAGGGAGAGACTGAACACGTGCGGAAATCATCGGCGCATATGAACCGGAAGGGAAACTGGCTTGTTCATCACCCGAGTGTGTGGTCGTGAACAGATGCAAAAGTTTGGCAAACTTTTTGGTCGTAACACGATTTGTACGTGGTCTGAGACGTTCGTGACCTGAGGTACCATTGTATCTGCTTGGAGAAACTGTAGCATTCTCTGGAGACCTCTGATTGGGGGTTCTGTCACAGATGCTATCTCCCACATACATGGAATATTTGCTCTTATAGAATTATTCATTAAAGTGTATGTGTGACTTACTAATTTACTATACCAACTCATCATAAGTAAAACATTTTCACCAGTACTTATTCATGAAACTATTTTCATTGCAAGTCATTGTAATGTAGATTTCCATTGAACGATTTCTTATCTGTAAAACTTGTGTCACTGGGGTGATTAGAATACCTGGCCCCAAATTTTGTCACCAAAAACAACAGACGAAACCCAGACCTATTCCGTTTATCCAGAAACACATCCATTTTTAAGAACATCAGTTGTTCTTCATGTCCAGTCTAGATGCTTTACCATGGACAGATTCTCATGCTACACCAGCATGGACCCATTTTAGAAAAACATGTCACAAGCACCATAAGCCACTTCCCCACAAATGCTTTATGAATCGTTATTATTTCAAAGTAAAGGTAGAGGGAAGCAGACAAGTAATATAGTTTGATGCCCATACCACTTTTCAGTAATGTAAAAAGTGTAGAAGAAATTAAACGATTCAGATCCATTCATTAATTAATAATGTATCCAATAACACTTATTTATATAGTACATTTTTATACAGCAATGTAGCTCATAGTGTTTTACAAGATGACAAAAGAAAGTTACCTGAAGTGAAGAAAATTAAGATTAGACAATATATATTAATGAAATAAATAACAACAAAACAGAAGGCCAGAAAAAATAAATCCAGTTATGCTGGAGAAGAAAAAAAAATCTGCAGAGGTTCCAAGGCCTGAAAGTCCACCCAGCGGTCACTGGGCATTCTAGCTAACATAAATGTTCCTGGATCAAACCTCTTAGTTCTCATGCTTCACATGATAAGATTTGATGAAGTTGGTCTTGTGGACAGTTGAAACATCCATCTTCAATAAGCAGAGTTACAAAAGAGTGATAAAAGCAACTCAACTGCAGTAAAATCAAATATAGTAAAATCACATAAATGAGCTTGATTTTAAAAAACAAAGGAGCATAAGAATTTTTTGCTCTGGCTTGCTGTATACCTTCTTAAAAACACTGGTTGTTTAAAGGCACTTTATGGTTATTTACTGGGTTGTGAAATTTGTCGTAGAACTATTGCATGACCAAGCAGTAATTCTGCAAAAGGTTCTCTGCATATGAAGTTGGTTCTATGTGCTTTGAAAAACTTTTTAATACAGTATGTAGAAAAAAAACTGAACTCTTTAATGGTAAGCTACCTAGCAGGACACCAACAGATTAAGACAACCTGAACTTAACCTGTGTTATTGTATGCAGAAAGAGTCCATTTAAAATTTGGAGGCATTGGTATTTCACAAATTTCTTACCATCTAGTTATGGTTATTTACTGTAGGATGCCTTCTACAGATCTAAATAAACAGAGTATGCTTCTGGAAACTTCATGTGGATGGTTCTTTTGGGAACCACTCTGGCACCTTTATTTTTAAGAGTGTTCAGTACTGTCATGTTTAATATATTATGATCAAATTCATTCAAATTTTGCTTATGTAAATATTTAAAAATATAAATATTTTCACATATTTGTAACTTTAAAAAACATTCAGAATTGCTTTAGCTTTCTTTTCCACTTCAATTTAAATTTTCTCTTTCGGTCTGAGTAATTATTAAATATTTAAGCTGTAAAACCTCAGCATCAGAAAAGCCGCCAGAAAACTAAGTACATTCAATGATTTGTACACATGAAGTTCCATTTAAATGTCACAATTTTCTAAGTCACAGTTTTAAGTGTAACTACCTTGATATAAAGTGGTGTGGACATTGTCCAATATTATCTTAATTTGGCTAACTGATACTTTGTTGGTTTGAATCACAACACAGATTCTAATTTAATGCTCTTGACCCTGTAGCCCAGGCTCTTTCAATAACATGTTTAACAGCAAAGTATCTGCTCTGATTTTTGACAGACTGTTGTCCCTTGCAAATATTTCAAATGAACTCGTTTTTCAATTGTAGGTAGGAGATGTAAGCTGTCAGATTTATTGAAATGGCCCTGAAGACTATCACCAATGGTTCAAAGCATTCAGTGATTAAATACAGAGTTGACAAAAGGCATTAAAATAACAGTTGTAAAACAGCACATTTCCAATTATACATTTCCAACATTATAACTGTCCTTGTAAAAGACCCCAGAATAGCTGTAGCTACCTCTGTTTAATTTTGATGAAGTACTATGTATTCAGCAGTTAAATATGAGTGTGCTGAAATGCCTCATTCTTTGTTAAAATATAGGACTGTTTGAAAATGTGAACTGAGGTCAGTAAATGAGAAAAAGGCAATTGCTCCAAATATAGTTGTTTTACAATTTGTTCTGGTTGTCAACAGTATCAACAACGAGGCGTAGCCCAGTACTTCATTTCATTGAAATATAGAGTAAGTAAATAAATCTACTGCGGTGGGCTGGCACCCTGCCCGGGGTTTGTTTCCTGCCTTGCACCCTGTGTTAGCTGGGATTGGCTTCAGCAGAACCCCGTGACCCTGTAGTTAGGATATAGCGGGTTGGATAAAGGATGGATGGATAAATAAATCTATGACATACAGTATATAATCCTGCCTGTTCCTAAAATACAAAGTATGAGTTTGTTTTAATATTTGACATATAAACTCACCAGTTATGTTACATAATATATTCCAAGGTTAAAAATATTGCTTGGTTAAATATTATACTAATGACGCTGCAAGTTAGCTTTACATTTTATTCTTTGATGGAATTTTAATATTTATGTTCAATTTATCTAAGGCTATGCCATGTAAACTTAACAAACAAGGTATTCCAAGTATATCAGGAATGTTTTGAAAGAAAATGTAATATGGATACAGTTTGGCCACAGCAATCTGCAGCGATGTGTAATCCAAAAAGGAAAGAAGATACTACTCTGCTGCTCTTTGTTTTTGGGTTGTAAAACTCCCTGTATTTGTCTTTTGGAATGGTTCACATTGCTATAGTCTGCATTGCTTCCAGAAAAAGGTTCTGATGACCTATGAAGTAATTTTTTTAAGAAAAATCATTGAGTTTTATGTCAAGAGGCAAACTAGGAAAGCTACACTTATGCCAGATTCACAATGTAGTCTACGTTTTCTCACTACATGCTCTTATGACTGTGATCATACATAATTGATGAAGGTGCATCTTTATGAGAAGTGCCAGGGATCTGACAAGATGTATTATCTATACACCAGTAACAGTGTACTGCACGGTAACGTGCAGTGAATACACCTGACTTGACCATTCATAGATTTCATACTCTTTCTCTGTACGTTTAGCATTTGTTTGCTCAGAGGTTGATGTGCTTGCTGCTTCCTGAGCAGCTCTTCTTTACTCCACCCTAGCGGCCCACTGCTTCTCTTCTTTCGCCGGCATCTTTTCATGTTAAAACTGATTAAGCCAGTGTTTGTGTTGCAATTACTTAGTACTTTTTCTTTAAGTTTTCAATTAAGCTGGCACTTAAGTCTTCAATCTGCCTCAAGAATGATTTAAGATATGAGAGGTAGGGGAAATAACGGTGAAGGTGGTAGGGATGAAAACGGCGCCCATACACATGCGTTGCACGGTCGCCCTGCTGGCCACTGCCAAGAGTTGATTCTACAATAAAATATAATAAAAATAAAAAGAGGAATAACCTTGGAGGTCAATCATCACCCCGAAAGCAGATACTAGATGTCACATAGTATATGTGTACCAAATTTCAGGTCAATAGTTTAATTGGTTTGCGAGCTACAGGGTGATTTAAAATCCTGGACAGACAAATGAACAGCCACGGTAGCATATTATATATAAAGATCTGAAACTGGAATGAGAAACAAAGTATGTTTGTCCTTAACCTAATAACATTGATTCACCATTGGCACAGGTGAAACTAACCATCAATTTAGAGTGAGATATTTTGTGAAACTTGTATCATTCTAATATGCTATTCTAGTTTCTTCTTTTAGAATGAGTTTATTCTCTATTTTGTCAGGTTAGTTGCATAACTTTATCTCGGGTAGTTAGTTTGCCTGTGTGTCAAATCAGTTGCAAGGCTCTGAGCATGATTTCATTTTGGATGGGAAATGTTCTGTAACAAACACTACTGGTAAATTTGATTGTGGGAACAATATTTTAAAAAGGAAACTATACTCTGTCAGGTATTTTGAATGCAGAAATGTATAAAGGAAAAGTTAAAATGGCAAGAAATGACCTTATATTAGATATGAAATAATCACTCATCCACTGTCACTTATCCTGTCCCAAATTAGTAAATCAGCCTAAAGTGCAGAACTTGAGACATGAGAGTAAAACCAGAGAAAACTGCAGACATGGTAAGAATGTGCAAATTCCACACAGATAACAACCAAGCTGGGATTCAAACCCAGTCTCCCAGAAGGATGAGGCAAATAGCATTAACCACTGTGCCACTCCCTTCAACTTAGTGTGAAAATAAAGTTATTTCATGCTGTTTTACATGCTTGTTTTTTTCAGTTTCATTTGAATAGACCTTTGAACAGACTTCCCTTAATTTGGCCAATATTTTCATTTCAGAAATGTTGAAATTGTTTGAATTCCTTAAATCTATTCAATCAGTATAGCTTTAATTCAAGTTCAGGAATCTGACATTTGGAGATGATCCAGAAGTAAATAGCCAGACAGAATACATTAGACCTTTCTTTTAACACTGATGAATTTCAATCAGTGCAAAATACTTCTTTCAAAGGAATTTTTAGAAACATCTTTTGCTACTAAATATTCACCAAATATATATTTGGCAGGACACTATAAAAGAAATACAGTATAATAACGATGTACAATATTAAAACATAAATTGAGAAGCATGATGCAATACAGACAACTATATACTGTATATGTGTGTGCATGCATGCATATAAACTATAACTCTATAGGGTCTCGACCTACTGGAGGTAGTAGTAGAGGAGAGAATTAAAACAAAACTGAGTGCCATTATGAACAAGGCTGCACACCCTCTCTGTGACACACTAACTCTGACATTCAGTCAATTAATTATTCAGCAGAAGTGTGTCAAGAAATGCTACTGAGGTTCCTTTATACAAACAGCAACATACCTGCATAATACCTCTCTGTAGCTGTAATTGCTCTTTTTATCATTATCCGACTCAGTATTTTTTTCTTTTTTATAATTCTTATCTATTTTTGAGGGAGGACTACTGTATTATTTTTGTTATAATATTTATATATTTCTTTAAGCTTCTGTAAAAGATAAATTTCCCCTTTGGGAGCAATAAATTACTGTCTACATATCTAATCTATCTGTTTAGCTACATATCTACGTTTGTATCTATGTATCAATTTATATGCATATACAAAAGTTATAGTTTTTAAATGGTTATATTTTCATAATCATACATTCAATTTTCATAAAACTCTATAATGAATTTATATATCTAAACATTTGGGGGCTGTTACAAGATTTCAAATAAAATACAGTCTTTTTTTTTACATTTTGGAACCCTGTGAGCTTTAATGAAATGATTTTTCTTTTCAAAACCTTAGTGGCCTAAGTTTAAATTATTTGTAAATGTTTAGTCATGTTTCTTATTTTGTTTTAGTAATTAAAATTAAAATGCAGACACTTCATCTACCAATCTAAAAATATTGAATCACATTTTTGCCAGTTTTAAAATATAAATGAATTTGTATTATGCTGCAAGAAAGAATAATTAGTAAAATGTATTCTCATATTCTACCTACCCATCCTGTGTTTATTTTGAAACATGAAAGCCCTAGTTGAAGATTATGTGTTTAAAGGGATCAAAGTTGAATTTTCTTGTGACCATTGGATATTAAAGACCAACGATAAACCCCACTCCCATCATGTCTGATCATCTATGCAGCTATCTGTCAGCTGCTTGATTGAAACTGCAAAAGAAACTGTTCTATGATGAGGTGAAGGAGAAGATTAAGGACTGCTCCTTGATGGCTAATGAATAAAATGTTTCTCCAGAGGAGCGGTTCAACCACTAAGCCCCACAAGTCATATGTAAGAATTTTTTTGCTTTAATTCTCCTGATATTTTCAATATACTTAAGCTTTATCTACTTAAGGACTGCTTGTACTGAAGAAAGACATTTCAGTTAGCTGATCAAATTATAAACAAAATATTATTGTGCAGTAAATTTTTAAGTTGAAGGTTTGTACTGGGTCAGTTTTTAGTAATCAGTTTTAAACTTGTGTAAAAAGGAATTGATTTTTGATGCATATAACAGCAATTTTCGCAACAACAGATAGATAGATAGATAGATAGATAGATAGATAGATAGATAGATAGATAGATAGATAGATAGATAGATAGATAGACAAGAATGACTAATAAGAAAGAAAACTTCTGACTTGGCACAGTCTCCATGAAGAATTATGCAGATGTATTGCTCTTGGTATAAAGGACCCACAGTAGTGTTTCTAATTCGTTGGCTGAAAGTATTCAGTGTTAGTGTTTAAATGTTATATAACATGTATAAAATATGTTATACCCAAAGCTTATCCTTAAAAAAAGCTTAACAAATGCAAAACAATTCTCAGATGACTAGGTAATAGTACATTTAAAACATTACAGTAACCAAGTCTGTCTTTTCTGGTGATCAGCTCCCCTTTTTCAGGTCTTAAGCATCACTCTTTTTTCTTTCTAATTCCTCACTTGGTTTTACAATTATTTATACTTCTTGATTTTTAAAATCAGTGGTCACCTGCAAATGTTTTTAAAGATCACTTGTCCCTCTAAAAAATTCATTTTTACTACATATCAATTGTATTTTTTCTCTAGTACTAATAGTTTCTCTGTAATAAAATGCATTTTTTAATTAAAACTTTGTGTCATGCTCTGAAAGATAGTAGCGTTAATATGCTCTCATTCTGTGGTGGACATTTGCATATGTAGGGAGGTCAATTGAATGCGAAAATAAGCTAAAACTTTACTTTGACTGATTTTTCATTGGTTGAGTAGCTGACCCTTTCGAGTGGGCACTGAACACCCACTTGCCCTCATAGCCATGCTTCCACTCACTGTAACTATGCCCCCCTACTGAAAAATTAGTGCCCTCCACTGAATAGCAATGTCCCTTTTCCATGTGCGGTAACTAATTCAGAACTGAAGACATCACAGCAGAGCTTAGTCTTGAGCCTATCTTTTACAATTATTTTCTTAGCATATATGTGACTACTTATACTGTATATACACACAAACACACACATACATATATATATATATATATATATATATATATGCTGACGTCTGAGGTTTGATTCCCTGAGAGGGGGGTGCAGTGAGTGTGTACGCCTGATGAGCCCAGAATTAGGGCGAAACACATGTCGCATACTCTTTGCGTTATTTGACAGTAAACAATTTCAACCATATATATGTGTATATATATATATATATATATATATATATATATATATATATATATATATATATATATATATACACAAGGTGTGACAATTTAATTCCAGAAATGCTCCTTTAAAAAATGCATATGTGGAGCTGTACACAAGTGGTTACTGACGCCTCCAAAGTACTCCTCTTGTGCATCTATACACTGACTTAAACAGCGTTCCCATTTCTGGGAGCAGGCCTGGAACTCATTTTCCAGAATGCTGTTGACCAGCTGTTCTCATTCTGTTGGATATCAGTTATATTAGAAAATCTTTGCCTTTTCAGTGCAGCTTTTAATTTTGGAAACAGCCAGAAATCACAGGGAGCTAAGTCAGGTGAATAGGCAGAATGATCTAATTGGTTAATCACTTTTTTGGCCAGAAAGTCTCTCAGAGTGAGCGCAGTGTGACTTGGCACATTGTCATCATGAATGACCAATTGTCAGGCCACAATTCGGGTCTTCTAACAAAATCTTGTAATCTCTTCGGTACCTCTAAATAGCATTGTTGGTTGATTGTTTGTCCCTGTTCAATAAATTCTTGGTGGACTATTCCCTTATGATTGAAGAAACACACCAGCATGGTCTTAAACTGTGAGTGCGACATGCATGCTTTTTAAGGGCGCAATAAACCTGGGGATTTCTATTGCATACTCTGTCACATCTTCTTGCCCATCTTTGAACCTCTTAGGCCACTCAAACATACAGTATATATGATGCCTTTGCATTGTTTCTTGATAATTCTTTCTTTGCGTCAGGGATTCCCACATATCCTTGACCTAGGTAATGTTTGCTAAGCATCATGCCTTTATCCATACCTTTTTTGTTTGCATCACGCTTTGCTTCTTGCTACAAAACCAATTATCAGCTCCCTGGCAATGGTAACTCAATACCAATTAGGCTTAAGAACACTTGAGTGTGTCCTCCTTTAATACATGCCCTAAGCAGTTCTCATCTTTCACTGCTCTGTAAAGTCCTACATTAAGTTTTATCCTTATGAGCTTAACCTATGAGAAGTAATGGATATCACAAACATGGCATTTAGGCTGAAAAAGTCATCTTACTCTATTACAGCATTACACTTACCTTATGACGTGCTTACAGTATATTTATCTGTGTACTGATCTTACCCTCATCTCATTCCTTCTCTTCAGATGAATCCTGTACTTAAGAGACCAATAGTTTGCCACTTTTCACCATTTAAGAACCTGAAAATAACTTCACTTTGGAAGTTGTTTTGAAGGTGTTGGCTACTGTTGTAGATTAAGATTGATATTTAGAGACAGTGACAAATTATATTTTTGAAGCCATACACTTTGTAGTTTAATAACTAAGTATAACTAACTTTCTCTGTTATGCTTTATTAGCATCCTTGTCATTTTTTTTTTTTTTATAACTTAAGGTTTCTGATATATTTTTATTATTTGAAGCCAACTACAGTTATCAGGCTTTTAAACTGTATATGTGTTAGACAGCTGTTAAGAGATTGTCTACAACACTACCAATGGTAGGATAGATGGACAAAAATCTTAATTTTTTTCTATTATTTATATTTATAGGACGGCCAACGCAATGCCGCTGATTCTTGTCAGCTCCAGACTGTTTGGACCCTGTTCGTGTTGATTTTTCTTGTGTTCCCTGTGTCCATATGGGTTTTCTCCAAGTAGTACATATTTTTAGTTGGCCTAGTATTACCAGCAAGTTTGTAGATTATCATTTCAATGAAGGTTGGCTGAAAACTTGTGCTAGACAAGTTAAGGCTCCAACCACACTCAACAAATATCAATTTATAAACATTGTTTTAAATTTAAAAAATGCTATTTAGAGCTATTACCCAGTAATGCCAAATAAAGTGTTAGTTCTCGAAACACTGAACATTGAGTTGTAGATATTAAATACACTAAATGATTGAATTACTCATTAAAGCAATGCTTCATAATGATATTCATTTAAAAGATTTTATTTAAGTGCTGTTCAATTTAGGGGAATTAATATGTGTAACTCTCATCAAACCTTATCAAACTTTATCAAACAATTAAAATTAAGCAATGGGTAATTTCTACTTTTTTGTAAGCACCACTATGTTTGTTAAACGTGGTCTAATTTAATTTATAAAGTCATAATTCTTTATTTTTCACTGCAATGCTGAAGTAACTTTTCCATTATTTAGCTACAAGAATTCTGAAGAATCAATTGTGACAAGCTAAAAGGCTAGGAGCAATACACTTTTTGATATATTTTCTTTGAAAATGGAAATTGCACATCAAACTTTGCTGTAGTTTTGGAAGCAAAAAAGTAAGCTCTGAAAAGATTCCTAGTTGTTGTTTAAGTCATTTGAAAAAAATGCCCTTAATAAATATTTGAAATTGTAGATCTTGAGAATCAGAAATTTAGAACTGATATTACAGCATTGTATTCCCTAATTTTTCTTCATGGAGTGAGACCTTCCTTCAATAATATGTGGCTTATAGTGGCCTAGTGCATATTAACCAGATTTAGTAGTCATCAGTCTATAGAGAAGTATCAGTTAAACAAACAGAACAGTAGCAGACTGAATGTTTTTTTTTTATTTGTTTCATCTTTCCAAAGAAGCTACTGCTTCACATTATGCCTCATTTTTAAACAGAAATGCACGATATACTTACACTGAACATAATAAATCAAAGCCCTTGCTTGTCCTAAGCTGAAAAGCACACCCATAATTACTCATAATTATCAGAATGAATCCATGGATGGCATCATTTTCAAGTAATATATTAACCAATGATCTAAACCACACTTATGATCTTGTTTAGTGGCTTTCAAAGACATTTAGTCTCAACTAATACGCACAGACATATATGTCAGCATGCCTTCATCACTGACTTGGAAAATATTAAATATCAATTGCATTTTGGAGAAGACTGAAATTTTAGTCAGCCAAGTAAACCCCCTAAGTAATATCAAATTATTCAAGCTTGTAGGCTTCAAACTTAAAAAAATAGAGATTTTTTACAATTATTCTTTAATTCTTACAGTACCATGGTGCAGCACTACCAATATATTAAAATTCTTTACTTTTGCTACAACAATAGTATGAAGTGTTAACACTTGTACTGAACCACCTGTTCTTCATCATGCAATGAAGTGATTGCATTCAAATGACATTATATTATTAAAGTAGTCGGGCAGCAGGGTATCCCACAGTGCTTATGAAAATGAGACTTAGCTGAGTAACTCTCACTTAAATAAGCCTAGTTTTTCCAATCAGGGCTTAGTTGGTTCCATGAACATGAAGTGTTTTTTGTCAACTCAAGAGCACAATTATGCATGCAACCATGAGATTTAAACATCCCTGAGAAACAACCATCAATAACATATATCAGGGCTCAAAAAGCACAGAGTAGTGTTTGACATTTCAAGATTGAGTAACTGTGACTTTGAGGGTTAACATGATGGGATGTATGGAGTATTTTGGGACAACCTGGAAAAGTTGAGTTCTACGAAGTTGTCCTAAAATAGAAGACCATTTAACACAGACAGTAGCAGTCTTTTCAGCATTTGATCAAGAAATAGGAGTTGATTTATAACACCACATAAAGGAAATGTGTCCGTTACAAATAAAGGAAGAGAGGTTGTGTGGTAATCTATAGCAGACCGATTAAATATCGAAGACATTACAGTTCTGAATTTGTGCAATGCATAATTAAATGTTAATGGCATTATTCAAATTGAAAACATTACCTTTCAATTGTCCAGTTTGATTGTAAATATAATTTATGAATGTCATACTTCGCACACTTACAATAAATAAGAATTTGGTACCAATATAAAGCTGTAGCTTTAGTCACAGGTGCAATGCTCCAGTGTCACTCCTGCTGAAGGAGTCTGGCCTCATCAAAATAGTTAATTTCGTAATATGATTAGTCATACACATCAATGTCCTTTAAAAGGACTGACCTTAGCACTAATGCTATGAATGAGTTGTAGTTTACAGAGTTAACCTCTAATGAAAATATAGGCACTGTTATTCACTCAAAAATGCAGTTTATTTCATCTGATGTTTGTGAAGCCTAAATAGCATTATCTAGTGTCACTGGTACGACTTTCGATAAATGCATTTAACATAGACTCATCAAAACAAAACAATGATGCAAACACTTTGCACAATGGCCTGGCACTTGCTGCAGCAATTTGACTTTGCAAAGTATGGCTTCGACTAATTGCATATAAAGCAGATTTTTGTAGTTCTATAGCTGTCAGAAAATACCACAGGGACTGTGCTGTCCTTTAATTATTTGCTACAGGCAATCCATGCTTCCTTATTCATTGGATTTTCAACGGATGGACACACCATGGGTTATCCTGCAAGGTTGTTGGAAGGAAATTGACTTTTTATACATTGAATGGAAAGACAGACATCTGTGTGCAAATCATCTTTATGAGTATCAGACCATACTTGCCAGTTTTTATATTACTGGAACATCATCAGATACAAAACGTTTTGTATCTTTAATATCTTACTAGTGGAAAAAAATATAAAATCATATAGAGGTTGAATACAAATAATTATTGAGGTGAGCAGTTGAATTTATTTAATTAATAATTATTAATGAAATATCAAGATGTGCACTGTGACTCCTTTCGATGATATCCAGGGTGCCTTGTGAGATGAAACACCTCCTTCTGGGAACATTGGTAACACCAACACATCCCTCAGTCACCTTCAGGGTCTGTCACAGAAGGTCTCCTACATCACATTAGGATCAGCAGTCGCATTCAAGTCTATAAGTTCCTCGCACAAACTGCGTGCAAACTCATTAGAAACAGCCTGATCTAGGAGTCTGGCCAGGACCAGTCCACATTTTCCTAGTAGGTGGTAGCCTACTGGACCTAAGCTGGATCTTCAAAGTAGCAACAACTAGTCTGTGGTCAGAATTCACACACTGGGCATTTCTATAGACCCTGCAGTTTTGTAAGAACCTCCAGCGTCTGCCCACGAGGATGTGATCAATCTCTTTCACAACACCACCAGTATTGGATTACCAAGTTCAGCAATCCACAGCCCCTGACCTTTTGCAGAGTCAAGGAACATGGAGTCACTTTAACCACGGTTGCCAGACCCATGGGGACCAACACAATCCTTATAGCGAGCCCTGTCAGTGACAATGGTCTCCATGAAGTCACCCATAACTAGAGGAATGTCACCTCATGGGCACCCATCAAGCACTAAGTGAAGTTGTGAATAAAATGTCTCCCTCACAGAGACATCTCTCACCGCAGTCAGAGCATAAACTGAGACAACAGACCAGGCACCAAGAGCGTGCCTCATAATACACTCATTGAAAGGAGAGACATCAGACACTGTCGGAAGGAGTCATTCTGCCACAGCAACAACTACTCCCTGAGTATGACAGCCATCAGAGCAACAAGACCAATAAAAGGTGTACCCACCTATCGAGATCTGGCCCGTCCCATGTCTGCGCACCTCAGAGAGTGCTGCCACTGAAATGTGTAGATTACAAAGCTCCTCCGACGGCAGAGGCATATGATCATCATGCTGGAGAGAGAAGATGTTCCACAAGCCTACCCAGATGAGCTGCCTCAAATTGGGGCTCAGGTGTTGCGATGCAGCGGGCGATGCCTCAGTACCACACCAGTTCTGATCCCCAACAGGCCTGACCCCATTGGCTCTCCAACAGTTTTGACTCTTCTGGGGATGTGGCTCCCGAGGTTGCTGAGGGTTGTGTTGGTGTTACCAGAGTTCCCAGAACGAGGTGTTTCATCTAACAGGGCACCCTGAATATAATTGAGAGGAGTCGCAGCGCACTGCTTGATGGCATCTCTTATCTGTACCGGGAACTGAGAAGGACGGCTTCGTGGGGTCTGAGGGCAGATAAGGAGGTGTCTATTGGAAGAATCTATAAGCAAGAGACACATCATTTATGGTCTAGTGACCCACATCCTGCTTACAGAGGAATCAAAGCATTACACACATTCGAATCTGTTCCTTGGAGAGTCGCAGTCAGGATGACTGATGGAACAGTCCATACAGATGACACTGTAGTTGTGACCAGCTGGGCTGGCTACTTTGAACAGCTATTTAAAGCTGATCCTCTGGCTAGGACGTTGATATCTCTGGATCCACGGTTCTTGAGACTGACCCTCCAATTGGCTGTGAACTACCCAATCTCACTGACATTGCACCGGTGGTGAACCAGCCGAGTGTAGGGAAGGCTGCAGAGATCTGTGATATTCGAAGTGAACTTCTCCAGGCTGGTGGTAAGGCTGTCCTCCTGGCATTGCAAGCAATCTTTGCTTTCATTTAGGAGATGGGCATCATCCCAACTGACTAGAAAATGGGACTTAACGTCCATATCTGAAAAGGGAAAGGTTATCGCATGAATTGCGGCAACTACAGGGGGATAACACTGCTGTCTGTGCCAGGTAAAGTCCTTGCTAGGGTCATCCTCAATAGCATCCGTTATCGCTTACCTACCAGTGAATGGAGCAGTCTGGTTTTACGCCTAAGAAGTCTACCATCGACTGCAAATATCAACAGAGTCCTTTGCAGCCTTTGTTGATTTTCATAAAGCATTCTGCTCAGTTGATCAAGCTGCACTGCGAGACATCCTGGGACTTCACAGGATCCCTTCAAAGTTACTGGATACCATGGCTGGCCTGTACACCGGCACTGTGAGTGCTGTGCAGAGTGCAGGCAAAACTTCTGCGTTTTACCCAGTTAATTCATCAGGGGTGTGTTCTTGCTCTGACTCTGTTCAATGCCTTCATGGATTGGGTGTTGGGCAGGGTTGTGGGGTTTAGCAGCTGTGGGGCATATGTTGGTGAAGAAAATTCACTGATCTTGACTTTGCCAATGATGCTGTGATGTTATAGAGTCAATGGAGGCTCTTATTAGGGGCTCTTGATAGACTGAGCTAGGAGTCTGAGTGTCTGGGCTTGCGAGTGTCCTGGATAAAAACCAAGATTCAGGCTTTTAATGACCTCTTGGGCACAGCCATCAGCAGTGTGTCCATCTGCAGAGAGAGTGTTGATCTTGTTGAGAGGTTTAATTACCTCTTCAGTGACATTCATGTCTCTGGTTACTCTTCCTATTAAGTCAGTAGATGAATTGGGAGAATATAGTGGGTCATAATGTCCCTGGAAAGGGGTGTGTGGCGCTTCCGATATCTTTGCAAAAAGATGAAGGTCCAAGTCTGTAGAGTCTTGGTGCTTCCTGTTTTGCTATATGGTTGTAAGACATGGACGCTATCCAGTGACCTGAGATGAAGACTGGACTCCTTCAGTACTGTATCTCTTTGGAGAATCCTTGGGTACTGCTGGTTTGACTTTGTGTCGAATGAGCAATTGCTCATGGAGTCCTGAATGAGGCACATTACATGCATTGTGAGGAAGCATCAGCTACGGCACTACGGCCATGTAGTGTGATTCCCTGAGGGTGATCCGGCTCACTGGATCCTCATTCCTGAGGACTGAAGCGGCTGGACCAGGCCAAGGGGACACCCATGTAACACCTGGCTGCGGCAGATAGATGGTCATTTCCGGATAGTGGGATTGGACTGCGTGTCTGCCTGGGGGTTTGCCAAGGTACTAAGCATGCCTTGCCCTAGTCCTCTTTGGTGGAACTGAAACTAGCTTAGACCCACCTGTTGTCTTAACTTTAGTGAGGTTTACTTGGTAAGTGTGCTTTTTGGAATACCTCCTGGTCATGGTTTGAGTCTTTGGTTTTAATACTGAAGGTAAAAATGTTTCAGTATCAGGTTTGTAATCACATTCATAGTTTAGAGTTGAATGACAATGGCATTCGTAAAAGTATAGTGAGAAGGAAAAAATTCCTCTCAAACGATAATAAAATTGCACATTGTTTTGATACACTTGAAAAATACCTTGAAAAAACACACAAAGCTCAAATATCTATACAAATTTAAAAAGTACAAAATAACAAAAATCAATAAAAAGCAGATTAACACTTACTAAAAGGTTAGTTAATGGCAACAAGTGTTGTTAAATACTGTAGGTTCTTTCAGGTAACACCTGAATAATTCTGAGAAAAGAGATTGAAGCAAAATTACAAACAACACAAAAAAAACTTATAAAGACAAGTGATGCATGAGTAAATTATAAAAAATTAAAAAGCCTGAAAAACAGAAATAAACTTAACACATATATTAAACTGAAATTAAATTTTCAAAAGACACTCTGGGAAATATGTGTCAGCTTGTGAAAAATATCCTCAAAACATTACTAATATGAAATTAGAGTAACAATATAGTTTAGGTACTGCAAAAATGCATCTACTACTCACGTTCTGTGATGTTACATGTCCATAACAAATTCTTCCTATGGTCTTAATAACATTTAGAAAGCAGCAGTAAAGTGTGTCCTACTAAAATAACTTCACTTTAGGGTGATCAGAGGTGACTTAGGTGATTCAATTTCTCTTGATATTACATATTTAGTTTTGTATTTATTTAGTATTTATTTGTGGCATTTTGTATTTTCACTGCATTGGCCTGAGTTTTTCTCCGTGTTCAATAACTTTTCCACTCACATCTCCAAAGATGCATATAATATTATAATTAATAATTCTAAACTGGCCCCATTTGAGTATGAGTGCCTTGTGATGGACTAGTGCCCCAAGAAGGGTGAGTTACTGCCTTACAACCAGTGTTGGATGAATAGGCTCTGCTTCCCTTGGAGAGTAACCCCGAATTAGATTAAGTGTGTTTAAGAATGTTATTCATATTATTATTTCCTCATTCTTTTAATATTAACTTATCAACACAGTATGATAACAGATTTACCTTAATTAATGACTTTTTAACAGTGATAATGTTTTTTCTGTTCAGATAATATTATTAACCCTTTAACCGCCAAATCCCTAAATATTCCCCACGCCAGCCGAAATCTGAACAATTTTTGTTTTTTTACTTTTTTACATTTTTTTTACATTTTTTACATTTATTCAAGCAGTATTGACCACTAAATGTTGTGCAAGTTGCCAGTGTATACACGAAATCTATAAATGTAACCTGAATTCTCAGCTAAGCAAAACATCTTAATACCAAACCGTGCCCTTTTCAATGGTAGATACTGTCGAAACTGTAAGCGGCCCTTCCACGACAATAAACTTTCATCAACTGCAACTGACGGTCCTGGCATGTAGGGCAACTGAAATGCTTCAAATAAATGATCAATCAAAGGACGTAGCTTGAACAAGTGGTCGCGGTTTGGATCTTTCTTATCTGGCTCGTTTCTGTTGTCATTCAAATGAAAGAATTTCAGCAGCAAAGAGAATCGGTTACGTGTCATGACAGCTGCAAAAATAGGTGTTGCATACATAGGATCTGTAGACCAGTACATCTCAATATCTGGTTTTCTGATTATTCCCATCAACATCAAAATCCCAATGAATTTTTTCATTTCGTTTTCATCAGTGTCAAACCAAGCACGAACACGGGAATGTGGAGGTAAATTGGGATTTTTCTCAATAAACTGTGCTGCATACAGATTTGTCTGATGAACAAAATGTCTGATCAAATCAGGTGACACAAACAGCTCATAAAACTGCTCAGCAGTGTAATTGTTTACATCAACAATAAAGCCACATGTTGCCTCAAACGAATGCAGAAAAGGCAGTTCACCACGGGCAGCAGCCCAGCTGACATGCTGGGGATACACCCACTCAGCGCCGTCATCCGATGCCTCTTCATTCACAATATCATGCAGCGCACGTTGCTGCTCATCACTGTCACTAAAATCTTCTTCAGAACTGCTACAATCATGATCAGAACTGTCCAAAATCGCCTGCAAAGCCTCACTTGAAGTCAGTTTACGTTTCGCCATATTCACAGCTGTTACATGCGAATCACGTCACATGACCGGCCAAAACAACCACAGACTTGTCGAAATACAACGTAGTAATAATACCCACGCCAAACCGTCAGTTATACTACTTGTCAGGCATTCATATAACCACAGGCAAATGTGCCGGATAATTC